>NC_059211.1:4483849-4516349 GCF_020615455.1 Coregonus clupeaformis | reverse complement strand
GTACATAAAGGTGTTCCACAGGGATCAATATTAGGACCTGTTCTTTTTACGATTTACATAAATGTTATTGGTCAATCTGTTAAAAATGGTGATCTTCATTTGTATGCGGATGACACTATTATGTATGCAATTGTCAAGGTTACAGTCTGATTTTGCAGCTGTTCTTAATACAGGCAAAACTAAATACACGCTGTTTTCAAAGTCTCTGTCACAATCGTTGAGAGATGGGTCAGACCAAGGTGCAGCGTGGTATGCGTACATGTTTATTAACAAAGATAAAAACAACAAAAGCAACGTAACGTGAAGTCCTATGGGCTATACTCACAACAAGCCTAACCGGAACACAAACAAGATCCCACAACTAAGGTAGGCAACCAGGCTACTTAACTATGATCCCCAATCAGAGACAACGAGCGACAGCTGCCTCTGATTGGGAATCACACCCGGCCAAACATAGAAAGATCAACCTAGATCTACAACATAGAAATACACTAACATAGATCTCAACAGAAAACTCACACCCTGACCCAACCAACAAGAGTTATCACGATCAGGGCGTGACAGTACCCCCAAAGGTGCGTACTCCGGCCGCACCAACCTGACTCATTAGGTCTGGAGGGTCCGGGTGGGCATTCAGCCTCGGAGGCGGATCCGGCTCCGGGCGTAACGACCTCTCCCTCTCTGCCTCCCTGTTGCGCCCCTGGTCTGGTCTGGACTTCGGCGCGATGCTTCCCCTCTCCTTCCTCCCACGATGCACCAAGCCCTGTCTGGACCCTGGTGTGGGAGACCCCGAACCTGGAGAGGGGCTGACGTCTGGGCCTGGATCGGCAATCCTCCCACGATGCACCAAGCCCTGTCTGGACCCTGGTGTGGGAGACCCCGAACCTGGAGAGGGGCTGACGTCTGGGCCTGGATCGGCAATCCTCCCACGATGCACCAAGCCCTGTCTGGACCCTGGTGTGGGAGACCCCAAACCTGGAGAGGGGCTGACGTCTGGGCCTGGATCGGCAATCCTCCCATGATGCACCAAGCCCTGTCTGGACCCTGGTGTGGGAGACCCCGAACCTGGAGAGGGGCTGACGTCTGGGCCTGGATCGGCAATCCTCCCACGATGCACCAAGCCCTGTCTGGACCCTGGTGTGGGAGGCCCCGACCCTGGAGAGGGGCTGACGTCTGGGCCTGGATCGGCAATCCTCCCACGATGCACCAAGCCCTGTCTGGACCCTGGTGTGGGAGACCCCAAACCTGGAGAGGGGCTGACGTCTGGGCCTGGATCGGCAATCCTCCCGCGATGCACCAAGCCCTGTCTGGACCCTGGTGTGGGAGGCCCCGACCCTGGAGAGGGGCTGACTTCTGGGTCTGGAGTGGAGCCGCTGACCGGAGCTGGACTGGGCACCGGTGGAGCTGACTGCTCTGGCTCCGGAGTGGATCCGCTGACCGGAGCTGGACTGGGCACCGGTGGAGCGAACTGCTCTGGCTCCGTAGTGGATCCGCTGACCCGGAGCTGAACTAGGCACCGGTGGAGCGGAATGCTCTGGCACTGGACTGGCGCAGCTGACCGGGGATGGAGTAGGCACCGGTGGAGCGGACGGCTCTGGCTCCGGAGTGGAGCAGCTGACCAGAACTGGACTGGGAACACTCACCACTGGTCTGGTGCGAGGGGCAGGCACGGGTCGTGCCAGACTGGAGACACGCACCACTGTTTGGTGCGAGGAGCAGGCACGGGCCGTGCCGGACTGGATACACGCATCACTGGTTTGGTGCGGGGAGCAGGTACGGGGCGTACCGGGCTGGCGACACGCACCACTGGTTTGGTGCGGGGAGTAGGTACGGGCCGTACTGGACTGGATATGCGCACCACTGGTCTGGTGCGGGGAGCAGGTACGGGGTGTACCGGACTGGATATGCGCACCGGAGGTCTGGAGCGTAGAGCTGGCACAACCCGTCCTGGCTGGATGCCCACTTTCGCACAGCACGTGCGGGGCGCTGGCACAGGACGCACTGGGCTGTGAATGCGCACTGGCGACACAGTGTCGTATCTCCGCATACCTAGGTTTTTCAATGAACACACGCTCCTTTTGTTGCCTGACCAGCTCCTCTCTCCGTGCCTCCACTATTTCCTTCTCCCTACGGGCCTCCTGCAGCGCCTCCTCTTTTAGGGAGCTCTCCTGCTCTATTCTCCCTATCAGCCCCCGTAATGTGGTGGCCTCCTCTCTTAAACTCTCGATCCGCAGGTCTTGGAGGACCTCTAAAATAGCGGCCTCCTCCTCTATAGTCAGCCCTTTCACGGCCTCCTGCTGCCTCGTCGTCCACCCCGTGTCAGACCAAGGTGCAGCGTGGTATGCGTACATGTTTATTAACGAAGATAAACACTTGACAAAACAACAAAAGCAACGTAACGTGAAGTCCTATGGGCTATACTCACAACAAGCCTAACCGGAACACAAACAAGATCCCACAACTAAGGTAGGCAACCAGGCTACTTAAGTATGATCCCCAATCAGAGACAACGAGCGACAGCTGCCTCTGATTGGGAATCACACCCGGCCAAACATAGAAAGATCAACCTAGATCTACAACATAGAAATACACTAACATAGATCTCAACAGAAAACTCACACCCTGACCCAACCAACAAGAGTTCTCTCGATCAGGGCGTGACAGTCTCGTAAAAGTATCTCAGTTGGGCTACATCTTCACTCCTTGAATTATTATTTAATTGAACAAGTCCCTGCATACAAATACCTTGGTATATATGATCTACCATTTGAGAAGCATACAAATGAGTTTGTTAAGAAGCTTCAACGTAAAGTGGGGGTTGAGATGGTTTGGGATGAGTCGGACAGCACAGTGAAGGAAAAGCAGCCAACAAGTGCTCAGCATATGTGGGAACTCCTTCAAGACTGTTGGAAAAGCATTTCAGGTGAAGCTGGTTGAGAGAATGCCAAGTGTGTGCAAAGCTGTCATCAAGGCAAAGGGTGGCTATGAAAAATCTCAAATATAAAATAGATTGTTTAACACTTTTTTGGTTACTACATGATTCCATATGTGTTATTTAATAGCTTTGATGTCTTCAATCAGTATGTGTTCTAGAACTTTTGACCGGTAGTGTAAATGTTGATCTAATAGGCAAAACTGATCCCAGATCAACACTCCTACTCTGAGATGCTTTATGAATACCGGCACTGACCTCCGACTTCATCATTGACCCCTCTGTTTATGAACGCTGACCCCTAACCCCAGTCTCTAACCCTAACCCTAGCCCGTACTGGCAACCTGCTCTAAATTGCTAGGTATAAGTTGTCCTTAACCACAGATCTAGGATCAGCTACCTCTTCCTAAATCCGAACCTTAAATGGGAAATCCTCAGTTGAAACAATAACAAAGCGAATCCCCTCCACTGTTTCGGTAGAAAGCTGAGGGATGGGGCAGGAGAAATGTAAGGACTCTCAATTTCATAGACAGAGGTATGGATGCAAGGACTGACCATCCATGATATCAAAATAATAGTTTTAACCATGTTTTGAGGCTGTACAGTGTTTATTTACATTTATTTTGTTTACAAACATTGGAGTAAAAAAAATGTATATTTTGGGTTCTGATGGGGTACGACAGTAGAACTAAGCTCATTTATAAGTTATATTCTTGAAGAATCAATGGGTACATATAATTAACTGCAGATTGCCCCTGTAACCACCATAGGGGAGAAATGCAAAACGGACCCAAATTCAGTGATTCAGGGTCTATAGTACATAGAGTAATCTGATCAAACATGACTTGATTTCTTTGTCCTCTTTGTTTAACTCTCAACTATTGTGTATCTTGAAGAAACTGAAGATGGAGGTAAGTTCCATGTCTTTCAGTCGTGTATTGTGTGTGTGTGTGTGTGTGTGTGTCTCTGTGTTTACGTGTGTCTCTGTGTGTGCATGTGAGTCTCTGTGTGTGTGTGTCTGTGTCTCTGTGTGTGCGGGTGTCTCTGTATGTGTCTGTATATGTGTGTCTCTCTGTGTGTGCGTGTGCGTGTGTGTGTGTGTCTCTCTGTGTCTGTGTGTGTGTGTCTCTGTGTGTGCGTGTGTCTCTCTGTGTGTGCGTGTGTGTCTGTGTGTGTGTGTCTCTGTGTGTGCGTGTGTGTCTCTGTATGTGTCTCTGTGTGTGTGTCTCTCTGTGTGTGTCTCTCTCTGTGTGTGTGTGAGTGTGTGTCTCTGTGTGTGTGAGTGTGTGCGTGTGTGAGTTCTTATAGCCAGCTAATTTTCAGAACAAAAACATCTTAATCCAGATCCCTCTGTTGTCTCTGATCAGGATACAGCTCACATGGTCATCGCCAACACATTCTGACTGTCAAATAGGTACGGAAGCAACATACACACCTATTCATTTCTTTCCTTTAAAATGTGAACGTTTTCCAGATAATCACTACGTAACTTTGCCCTTCACCACCACACACAATTTATTCAGAGGGGATAACAAACCTGTTAGTCAATCACTGTTCAGTATGGAGTGTTTTGGCCCAACTGTGTGTGTGTGTGAGTGGAGAGTGTGTGTGTGCTATATGGTCTATGTGTATACTATGTTTATGTTGTCTGTGCGTATATTGTGTATGTGTGTGTGTGTGTGTTTATATTCCTGTGTGTTTGAAATGGCAATATTTATCAGTGTGATTCTTTCCTTTTCTCATCCTCTCTTTCTCTCTCCCCGTTATCCCCCCCTCTCTCCCTCTCTCTCCCCCTCTCTCCCTCTCTTTCCCCCTCTCTCCCCCTCTCTCCCTCTCTTTCCCCCTCTCTCTCTCCCTCCCTCCCTCCCCCTCTCCCTCCCCCATTGTGGTCCACAATGTGGTTTTTAAGTCTGTAATATGCATTGCCAGTTGTTGTAATATTGTGGAGTGACACTTAAATACATGTTTCTAACTCTAACAGATACCTGGCATTCTCGACTACAGACATCCCGGAGTCCCCATCACCGTCTCCGCAGCAACCTACAGTGAGGGAAAAAAGTATTTGATCCCCTGCTGATTTTGTACGTTTACCCACTGACAAAGACATGTTCAGTCTATAATTTTAATGGTAGGTTTATTTGAACAGTGAGAGACAGAATAACAACAACAAAATCCAGAAAAATGCATGTCAAAAATGTTATAAATTGATTTGCATTTTAATGAGGGAAATAAGTATTTTACCCCTCTGCAAAACATGACTTAGTACTTGGTGGCAAAACCCTTGTTGGCAATCACAGAGGTCAGACGTTTCTTGTAGTTGGCCACCAGGTTTGCACACATCTCAGGAAGGATTTTGTCCCACTCCTCTTTGCAGATCTTCTCCAAGTCATTAAGGTTTCGAGCCTGACGTTTGGCAACTCGAACCTTCAGCTCCCTCCACAGATTTTCTATGGGATTAAGGTCTGGAGACTGGCTAGGCCACTCCAGGACCTTAATGTGCTTCTTCTTGAGCCACTCCTTTGTTGCCTTGGCCGTGTGTTTTGGGTCATTGTCATGCTGGAATACCCATCCACGACCCATTTTCAATGCCCTGGCTGAGGGAAGGAGGTTCTCACCCAAGATTTGATGGTACATGGCCCCGTCCATCGTCCCTTTGATGCGGTGAAGTTGTCCTGTCCCCTTAGCAGAAAAACCCCCAAAGCATAATGTTTCCACCTCCATGTTTGACGGTGGGGATGGTGTTCTTGGGGTCATAGGCAGCATTCCTCCTCCTCCAAACACGACAAGATGAGTTGATGCCAAAGAGCTCGATTTTGGTCTCATCTGACCACAACACTTTCACCCAGTTCTCCTCTGAATCATTCAGATGTTCATTGGCAAACTTCAGACGGCCCTGTATATGTGCTTTTTTGAGCAGGGGGACCTTGCGGGCGCTGCAGGATTTCAGTCCTTCACGGCGTAGTGTGTTACCAATTGTTTTCTTGGTGACTATGGTCCCAGCTGCCTTGAGATCATTGACAAGATCCTCCTGTGTAGTTCTGGGCTGATTCCTCACCGTTCTCATGATCATTGCAACTCCACGAGTTGAGATCTTGCATGGAGCCCCAGGCCGAGGGAGATTGACAGTTATTTTGTGTTTCTTCCATTTGCGAATAATCGCACCAACTGTTGTCACCTTCTCACCAACCTGCTTGGCGATGGTCTTGTAGCCCATTCCAGCCTTGTGTAGGTCTACAATCTTGTCCCTGACATCCTTGGAGAGCTCTTTGGTCTTGGCCATGGTGGAGAGTTTGGAATCTGATTGATTGATTGCTTCTGTGGACAGGTGTCTTTTATACAGGTAACAAGCTGAGATTAGGAGCACTCCCTTTAAGAGTGTGCTCCTAATCTCAGCTCGTTACCTGTATAAAAGACACCTGGGAGCCAGAAATCCTTCTGATTGAGAGGGGGTCAAATACTTATTTCCCTCATTAAAATGCAAATCAATTTATAACATTTTTGACATGCGTTTTTCTGGATTTTGTTGTTGTTATTCTGTCTCTCACTGTTCAAATAAACCTACCATTAAAATTATAGACTGATCATGTCTTTGTCAGTGGGCAAACGTACAAAATCAGCAGGGGATCAAATACTTTTTTCACTCACTGTATGTTTTCTACCTTTAGAGCACCACCGACACCAGATACCATGGAAACGACTAGATCTCATCATCTGGCATCAGCTGAGGCTATGGGCCAAAGACGGGCCAGCTTCGTCCATAGAATTCCGTCGTTGTCCGTAGTGGCTAATATTCCTAGGGCGATGCGGATGGCTGCCTCGTCCGGGACAGGAAACTAGCCCTCGTCGTCATTGCAGGGTTGTTCGTCAAGTTATGCCCCTCCGACTGTTCCTCAGCAGGGGAATCCGTCTACCTTGGTGTCCATGACGCCCCCCTCTAGCCCCCTGCCCACAGTCTGAGCCCCTCAGCCCTCCGCCCAATACAGGGCTCCCCATCATCCCAACCTCCCTCTTCCTCCCCCCAGTCTCCGCAACCCTCTGCCTCCGACAACCTTTTCACATTTTTCGACTTCTTCTGATTCTTTTGATGTATGGACTGACTGGACTTATAGGCTACTAGTACGTTGATAACGATGACCCCCCCCCATCTTCATATATCAGTATATCAAAAGGAGCACATTATGCATTGACAAAAGAACCAGAGGATCAATGAAATACAAGTTCTGAAATACAACATAAAACGTTTCTTGACGGTGCCATTTAGATTTTTCTTGTCTTACATTTTTTAGGGGAAAAGATAGGAAGGATAGAAGGGTTAGAGGTCACGTCCCAAATGGCACCTTATTCCCTATATAGTGCACTACTTTTGACCAGGGCCCTCGTGGACTATGTAGGGAATAGGGTGCCATTTGGGACGCACTAGTGTGTGGACCTTTGTATTCTGTTAACTCATCTCCAAAAGATTCCGGAGTCCGTCTGTGACATTTCGAGACAATGCCTCGATCGCTCACAGTGTTGGCAGAGAAAAGATTCAATGTCTTATTATTATCTGATGACATTTACTTTCAATCTCAGCGAATGAGCCAAACAAAGTTATGTGAAGGGTGGAAAGACCTTTACATTTTCTAGACTGAACCTATCAGGCGTTTAGACATTAGAGAAGTTCAACAAACACCGTTTATAACCCTTCATGAGCACCAGTAATGGACAATTTGGACAAATTAAAGCTTTTGGAAAGATATATGAAAAAGTACAAAGAATCCCAGAGGATGACACATGAAAGCATTAAAGTACACTTATTTCCAATATATTTATCTTCTTGTCCTCCTAGTAGTGAATTGAATGTACTACTGTATGCAGAAGATTGAGTAGATTGTAAATCAGTGATAGCTACAGTATCTTCGATACAGTACGATCAGTGACCACACAGGCGCTATGACCACGCAGTCTCCAGACAGGCAAGGGAAGTCTCACTCACAGCTAGCTAGCTAGCAAGCTAACATTGGTATCTGTAGTTTTCTGAGTGAACGGTATGGATTCATATAAATAATCGTTTGATTGAGGTAAGAAGGGATTTGATGAATAATTTATGACAAAATATACATCTTACTAGCTGTTCTCAAACGATGTGAAGTTGTACATCGACAAGGAAGCACACATTGGAAGAAAAGAGCTAGCTAGCTAGATAGCCACAATTTCACTATGCATTACGAGTAGGTAGCAGCTTGCTGTTGTCAACAACGCTAACATTTGCCAGCACTAGAGCGGCCGATGTTTGAGTTGCACTTTAGGAACCGAGTTGCCTAGTACTAAATAAAGATTTGTTTAACCTTTGAATATGAACTTTTCTGTGACTGACAACAACGTAGGTTGGCTACCTAGTTAGCTAAAGACAGGTAGCTAGTTAGCATCAGCTGTAGCTAGCTACCAACTCGGCTAACCACTATTAGTCATGTGTAAACAATTACCTATGGATTGACTATTGCATGCAGTGAACTGTTCTTACCTATCATATGCTTTATGGGGATATATTGCATGAAACTGACAGATATCATGCTAAACTAGCTAGCTATGTATTCCTTTGGAAATGTAGACAGCTAGCTAACATTCCACACTACAGTACAGCAGTAGTCCAATCAATGCATATACAGTCATGGCAGGCCCAAGTTGTAGTATCCTGTTGCGCAAAGAGAACAATCAGGATACAGTCAGAGAAGGACATGAATCACGATTAACTAGTTAGCTTGTGTTACATTCATTGTTTCTATTATAGTAGCCTATTATAGTAGCTAGCGTTATAAAATCACTTCATGTGAATGACTGAGTGAACACATGTAGCTAAGAATGCTTTGTTGACAGTTTAGGCTACTTGATTTAGGCCTAGTTAACTTTTGTTGATTGCTATTGCAATAGCTGGGAATAATTATTTATTTTGCAACCATACATTGATGACTAATCATATACTGTATATAAATGGGTAATAAGTGACAGTTATCTAACCCTGTTTTAAAAGTCGACCAGAAGTGAGGGTTCTAAATGCCATACATTCTTGACAACAGAAGCACCTTCTACACACTAACACTGTTGAATGCGGGTCCAAGCCAGTGTCGAATGCCTAAAACTGGTGTGTATGTATTGACTGTCCTTTTTGTTTTATTCTGTGTGAAGACTAGCTACATGCCTATTTGGATCTACTGTGCTTATATTTCTATGCTTACTTATTTGTGTGTGTGTCCGGACCCAGCCATGTCTCAGGTGGAGAAGAAGGCGGGGCTTCTGAGAAGGACGTCCTCCTCTAAGAAACCCCTGAAGGAGAAAGTGGTGCTGATGTATGATGAGATCTTTGCGGTAAGATGGAGGGATGGATAGAGATGAGAAGAGAGGAGAAGAAGAGAGGGAGGGAGAGAGAGAAGAGGGAATGATGGATGAAGATAAGAAGAGAGGAGAGAAGAAGAGAGAGGGAGGGAGGAAGGGAGGTTTGTGCAGAGTGAAAGGGAGATGGGTAAAGTGAAAGAGCAGATGAAAGGAAGAGGACAAGGGGAAGAGAAGGAGGTAAAGTGGAAGAAAGAGTGAGAGTCGGAACAGACAGGAACTGAAATGAGGGCGGTGGACTTCCTTTCATAGTTTGTTTTTCGCCTCAAAAAAGCATTTTCTGTAGTTAGTAATGGATACAATTAGCATTCCTGAAACATTATTTTGTTGAAATATAATTTAATCTCTGAGAAATTAAGCTAATTGATTGCACCCAAATTGGCCATTTTGATTGATAGGATTCAGATAATATTCAATAAATAGAGTACCCAACATCCGATTTGGACCAAACCTCTTCCTACCAATGAGTAAGACATAATGAATCCCCCCCCCCAAAATGGTCAAATGCCACCCACGGACCCTCCATACCAATCTCACCCCAACAACCAGTATACAGTATCAGTTCTCTATGTTTGACAAATAGTATGAAGCTGTGACTTGGAGTATTGCTTCTCCATACTATGTATTCCCTGTGAATCTGGTGATGTTTTTTTCCCTGTTCAGAGAAATTAGTAATTGAAGTCGCTTGCATTATTTACCATAAAGTAGTGTGAAAGTACCAGGTTTTGACCACTAGATGCCGCTGTTCCTGCTATACCGCAACACTCTATTATCCATTTTGCTGGTCTCTTGTGTTTTTTTTGCAACTTTGGGTAGAAAACCAATAGATTTGGCTCATTATGGAAATAGATTGTGTGGTCACGCTCACAATTCAAGCCAGTCCTCCATGAAAGCAATTCAGTTTGTCCTAATAACAACCTATTGCTTCAACCCAACTCTCCTTGAATAGTCCAACAAGTGGCCGCTCTCTGAGATTCTCATATGAAGACTTTTCCTACAAGCCCAAAACTTTGATGGAGAAATGGGCTAGGGACTGAAATGTTGTGACAACCCAAATAAAATAATTAATTGCATGGTTTTTCTATAAAATGATCTGGAAACATCTCTATATGTATCAATAGGCAGCTGCTGCCTATTGAAATCACTGGCCACTTTAAGAAATGGAACACTAGTCACTTTAATAATGTTTACATATCTTGCACTACTCATCTCATTAGTTCATTCCGCTCTGTCATTGCTTGTCCATATATGTATATATTCTTAAATTCCATTCCTTACTTAGATTTATGTGTATTGGGTATATGTTGTGAAATTGTTAGATATTTCTTGTTAGATATTACTTCACTGTCGGAGCTAGAAGCACAAGCATTTCGCTACACCCGCTATTACATCTGCTAAACACGTGTATGTGACAAATAAAATTGGAATTGATTTGTATCGTGATCAGTGACATTTACCATTAAACCCAACCCAATATCATTACAATTACACAACACTATACAGTGTGTGCTTGGGACTTTTACCATTGAAGACCATTAGAGAACATAACATTGAAACCATTATAACTACTGTAGCCTAATGGTTTGCTTGTTGACCAGGGAATGGTCTAACAGTAATTAATCCAGACCTTTTTTGAAGGGAATAAACCAAACACAAAGGGGCTGTTTCCTGGACAAAAATTAAGCATAAAAATGAGGAGAAACTGATTTGCTTTCATGGAGGACTGGCTTGAAACCATTTCAGAACAGTCTGAGATGGTGGGTGTCATGGCTTGCTGAAATGACATGGAACGACTCTCATGTCTCCTCTCCTCCCTCTTCAGAAAGACGATCCAGCCAAGAACAACTCTCGCTTCTGGGATGAACTCTTCCTCATGAAGGTAAGAGAGAGACAGTTGTTTACATTTTGTTTATAAAATGAAGTCTTTACATTTGTTTACAAAGCTTTTGGCTGTCATTTGCCTTCCAAAAAGGGAAATGCTCTCTAACCATAACCTCAACGCACCCCGCTCCTCTTTCACTCCTCTCTCCCATTCCCCACCCTCCCTCTCTCTGTGACCCTCCCCCCTTCTCTCCCAACCCTCCCGCTTCCCTCCCTCTCTTTCTCAACCGTCCCTCCTACCCCTCTCTCTTTCTCTCTCTCCCAACCGTCCCTCTTCCTCCCCCTCTCTCTCCCAACCCTCCCTCTTCCATCCACCCTTTCTCTCCCAACCCTCCCTCTTCCTCCCCCTCTCTCTCCAAATCCTCCGTCTTCCATCCACCCTTCCTCTACTCCCCCCCAGGTGAATCTGGAGTACCTGGAGGCCAAGCTAGAGTCTCTGGATGGAGATGAGGTGATGAAGATTAAAGACAACATCAACAGTCTGTTCCACCACTGTGTTCAGGCCCTGGCAGAGGAGCACCAGATCAAAGTGGTCAACGCCCTACAGGTGTGTGTGTGTGTGTGTGTTCAGACCCTGGCAGAGGAGCACCAGATCAAAGGTGTCAGGGCATGGACTCTACAAGGTGTCAGGGCATGGACTCTACAAGGTGTCAGGGCATGGACTCTACAAGGTGTCAGGGCATGGACTCTACAAGGTGTCAGGGCATGGACTCTACAAGGTGTCAGGGCATGGACTCTACAAGGTGTCAGGGCATGGACTCTACAAGGTGTCAGTGCATGGACTCTACAAGGTGTCAGGGCATGGACTCTACAAGGTGTCAGGGCATGGACTCTACAAGGTGTCAGGGCATGGACTCTACAAGGTGTCAGGGCATGGACTCTACAAGGTGTCAGGGCATGGACTCTACAAGGTGTCAGGGCATGGACTCTACAAGGTGTCAGGGCATGGACTCTACAAGGTGTCAGGGAATGGACTCTACAAGGTGTCAGGGCATGGACTCTACAAGGTGTCGAAAGCATTCCACAGGGATGCTGGCCCATGTTGACTCCAATACTTCCCACAGTTGTGTCAAGTTGGCTGGATGTCCTTTGGGTGGTGGACCATTCTTGATACACACGGGAAACTGTTGAGCGTGGAAAAATCCAGCAGCGTTGCAGTTCTTGAGACAAACCGCTGCGCTTGGCACCTACTACCATACCCCGTTCAAAGGCATTTAAATATTTTGTCTTGCTCATTCACCCTCTGAATGTCACACATACACAATCCATGTCTCAATTGTCTCAAAGCTTAAACATCCTTCTTTGACCTGTCTCCTCCCCTTCATCTACACTGATTGAAGTGGATTTAACAAGTGACATCAACAAGTGATCACAGCTTTCACCTGGATTCACCTGGTCAGTCTATGCAGGTGTTCCTAATGTTTTGTACACTCAGTGTAAATCGCATCAGGTGTGTGGATTAAGATGGAACAAAACCTTGCACATCCTGTGGTTCTTCCAGGACCAGGGTTGAAGAACACAGCTCTAGAGACATAGAACTGCTATGGTACTGACGTGGCTATAGACAGGATGTATGGGTCCGGACATGGAACTGCTATGGTACTGACGTGGCTATAGACAGGATGTATGGGTCCGGACATGGAACGGCTATGGTACTGACGTGGCTATAGACAGGATGTATGGGTCCGGACATGGAACGGCTATGGTACTGACGTGGCTATAGACAGGATGTATGGGTCCGGACATGGAACGGCTATGGTACTGACGTGGCTATAGACAGGATGTATGGGTCCGGACATGGAACGGCTATGGTACTGACGTGGCTATAGACAGGATGTATGGGTGTGGACCATAGAGATAGATAGAGGTCTCATCTTTGGATCTGTGTGACTATAGCGTCTGTGACAGTTACTTTAAAATGGTGGAAGACCTCAATGGCGTTGCCCATGCTGAAACGGCCTTTTGGCCACTAGAGGCCTCTATTATAATCTATGGTCTGGACGTAGAACTTTAAACCTGTAGTGTTTGACCTTTAACCCACATTGTCATAAAGGTGTATCTGTCCTCTCCTCCAGACTCTGTGTGCCTTGTTCCGTGGGGTTCACCAGAAGAACAAGTCAGCCTCGGGCTTCGACATCATCAACATGCTCATGGGCTTCGACAAGGCTGAGCTCCGCATGAAGGTGTGTGTCCTATAGGATTTCATGAAGAGTTTGGAAAGCTTGCTGTGTGTGTGCGTCCTAAGAGAGAAGATTGGAGAGCTTTGTGTTCATGTAGCAACACTTCCTCCGTTTTGAAAGCTTATTTTCCCTGTCTGACCCTACTGAACATGACCTGTGTGTCTCCCACAGGACCTGATGGAGAGTTTAGACAGCCTGCTGTGTGGGGAGGGTTCAGAAAGTCTCAAGGCCCTGTGTCTCAAACTACTGCTGTGTTTAGTGACGGTAGGATATACACACCCACACATACTCACTCACTCACACACACACACACACACTCATTCACTCACTCACCCACACATACTCACTCACTCACTCACTCACACACACACACACACACACTCATTCACTCACTCACACGCTCTCTCTCACTAAATCGTTTGTTTGTGTTGCAGGTAACAGACAACATCAGTCAGAACACCATCCTAGAGTATGTCATGATCAACAGCATCTTTGAGGCCATTCTTCAGGTAAGAGTGTTAGTGAAGACTAGTGATGTAAGTAATGTTAGGTCATTTAGCTGTTAATATGGGATCCTAGTAGATTGATGACCGTGCCAATCTCTCTCTCTCTCTCTCTCTCTCTCTCTCTCTCTCTCTCTCTCTCTCTCTCTCTCTCTCTCTCTCTCTCTCTCTCTCTCTCTCTCTCTCTCTCTCTCTCTCTCTCTCTCTCTCTCTCTCTCTCTCTCTCTCTCTCTCTCTCTCTCTCTCTCCATACTCCCTTCCTCCCTCCCCCCTGTGTAGATCCTATCAGACGTGTCCACTAGAGGGCAACATGGTTATGATGCTGTTGTCCTCCTGGCTCTGCTGGTCAACTACAGGAAGTACGAGGTGAGGCAGTGTGTTTTCCTCCTCTGTTGATAGGATAGAACCGTACTAACTCTTCTTCTTTGTTGTTAGTCTGTGAATCCCTACATTGTGAAGCTCTCCATAGTGGACGATGAACCAACCCTAGATGTGAGTATTCATTGACATGCTTTATTATTTACAGTGCCTTGCAAAAGTATTCGTCCCCCCCTCAAAAAAAACATCCATTTTAATTCCAGGTTGTAAGGCAACAAAATAGGAATAAATGCCAAGGGGGGTGAATACTTTCACAAAGCCACTGTATTCCTATCATTTACAGCAGCCTTCCTTAAAGTATGGGTCATGTTAATGGTGGTCGCGACATGTCAGAGTAAAAAAAACAACCTTTTGACAAAATAGGTAGAATTGCAGGAAGATGAGTAGATAGATTTGACTCTACACCCCCATGGCATGATGTGTAGATAGATTTGACTCTACACCCCCATGGCATGATGTGTAGATAGATTTGACTCTACACCCCCATGGCATGATGTGTAGATAGATTTGACTCTACACCCCCACGTAGATAGATTTGACTCTACACCCCCATGGCATGATGTGTAGATAGATTTGACTCTACACCCCCATGGCATGATGTGTAGATAGATTTGACTCTACACCCCCATGGCATGATGTGTAGATAGATTTGACTCTACACCCCCATGGCATGATGTGTAGATAGATTTGACTCTACACCCCCATGGCATGATGTGTAGATAGATTTGACTCTACACCCTCATGGCATGATGTGTAGATAGATTTGACTCTACACCCCCATGGCATGATGTGTAAATAGATTTGACTCTACACCCCCATGACATGATGTGTAGAATTGCAGAATACTTGCTTTAAAACAGCAACATGGCAAAATCTTTAGAATTGCAGGAAATGAAATACAATTTCTCTCCGCCGTCAAGAGGGGGGCCACTAAAATGTTTTGCCCGCAAGGTGGGGGGACGGGACGACTCCTAACCAAATTTTACTGGATGTTTTCAAGAGCTTGGTTCCCAGGAAAACACTGAATTTGTAATTTGGGTCCCAGGCTGAAAAAGTTTAAGAAACCCTAATTTAGACTTTAGAGAGTGTTTATCATTAAAATTAAAATAACTAGTACTAGTATACCCATTCTGTTATCATGTTTTCATCAAAAGTCTCATACAAAAGGATTCTTGTCTTTTTCATAGGGAATGGGTCTGGTGGTTGGCCAAGCCCTGACAGAATATAACAGGTAAGATCTGGAAACAAACATTACAATCTTTTAACTGTCAACTAAAAAAAAGAAAAGTTAAATGATCTACTTTAGAATTCACATTTTCATATTTTTTTCTATTTTTATTCTACAAATGCTACCTTATTTTTACTGTAGTTGTATGTCTCAGCTTGACAGCTTGCATTCTAGTAGTGTGTGTGTGAGCGTACGTGCATGTGTGGCTTTGATGTTAATATTCAGGGTGAAAACACCAGGAAGACCTGTCTGTCTGCTTAGAAACAGGTTGACCTGTCTGTCTGCTTAGAAACAGGAAGACCTGTCTGTCTGCTTAGAAACAGGAAGACCTGTCTGTCTGCTTAGAAACAGGTTGACCTGTCTGTCTGTCTGTCTGCTTAGAAACAGGAAGACCTGTCTGTCTGTCTGTGTCTGTCTGTCTGCTTAGAAACAGGAAGACCTGTCTGTCTGTCTGTGTCTGTCTGTCTGCTTAGAAACAGGAAGACCTGTCTGTCTGTCTGTGTCTGTCTGTCTGCTTAGAAACAGGAAGACCTGTCTGTCTGTCTGTGTCTGTCTGTCTGCTTAGAAACAGGAAGACCTGTCTGTCTGTGTCTGTCTGTGTCTGTCTGTGTCTGTCTGTCTGCTTAGATACAGGAAGACCTGTCTGTCTGTGTCTGTCTGTCTGCTTAGAAACAGGAAGACCTGTCTGTCTGTCTGCTTAGAAACAGGAAGACCTGTCTGTCTGCTTAGAAACAGAACACATTAAAGTGACAGATGATAGCCTGCCAGTGTTGCGATATTTAATGTTCATACTTTCATATTCATATGCTGATGTCCCCAGGGGGGAAGTTTTATATTCTGGTCTGGTTATTGAAAGTGTTGATGCTAATTTTCTCTCTTTATGTCTGTTTCTCCAGACAGTACAAAGACAAAGAGGAGGAGAACCATGGAGGGTTCTTCTCTACTCTCACCAGTATGGTAAGAACACATCTGACCCAACATATTGGGCCGCTTTCCCAGACACAGATTAAGCCCAGTCTTGGACTAAATAGCACGCTCAATGGAAATTCTCAATTGAAAAAGGTTTTAGGCTTAATCTGTGTCAGGGAAAGTGGCCCAATATGTTCTATTTCATTCTGTGTGACCCACCAACACACTTCATCAACTAATCTTTCTCGTCATCGTTGTCAACTTCCTCTCATTGTAATTCCTGTCTTGTCCACAGGTGGGCAGTATGTTCATTGCAGATGCGGATGAGAAGCTCTCAGTACAGTAAGTACATGCTTAGAGTAGAAATAGCCCTTTGTCACAGATCTAATAGGTGAAAAACACAGACCTGACTGTAGTTCAGTGTCTATGGGACAACTTCATCCAAGCAGAGCCTCTTTGGCCCCTTAGTCAGTGTGATGTCACAAATACAATCTGGAACCATCGTTCTAATTGGCTGATATTGACCTTTGACCCCTCTCTGACCTCCCCCAGGACCAATGAGGCGATTCTGCTGGCGCTGTACGAGGCCGTGCACCTCAACCGCAACTTCATCACTGTTCTCGCTCAGGTGACTTCGACTAATGTTGCTAGAAACAAAACCTCTTCTTCTTCTTTTTCTTTATTTTCCTCTTCTGTTCTCGCTCAGGTGAAGTTAAACTACTATTTATAGAAACAAAATTATTCTATTATGTTATTTTTGTGGCTTTGAGGGAAAGAAGTTGATTTCCTCCGTCCTCAACTTGTCCTCCTTTTCTCGGAGAGAGAAGGTGAGGGAGGGAGGTGGTGAGGGAGGGAGGCGGAGAGAGAGAGGGTGAGGGAGGGAGGCGGTGAGAGAGGGTGAGGGAGGGAGGCGGTGAGGGAGGGAGGTGGAGAGAGAGGGTGAGGTAGGGAGGCGGTGAGGGAGGGAGGTGGAGAGAGAGGGTCAGGGACTGTGCAAGAGAGAGAGGGTGAGAGAGGGAGGGAGGTAGAGAGAGAGAGGGGGTGAGGGAGGGAGGCAGTGAGGGAGGGAGGTAGAGAGAGAGGGGGTGAGGGAGGGAGGCGGTGAGGGAGGGAGGTAGAGAGAGAGAGGGTGAGGGACTGTGCAAGAGAGAGAGGGTGAGAGAGGGAGGGAGGTGGAGAGAGAGAGGGTGAGGGACTGTGCAAGAGAGAGAGGGTGAGAGAGGGAGGGAGGCGGAGAGAGAGGGGGGTGAGGGAGGGATATAAAGGAGGAGGGCATTCATTCTTTTTCTAAATTCAGTGTTTTTGTTCAATCTGGCGCTGGCATCTCTGATGTCTGATAGTGTTGTATAGAATGAGCTGACGCTGATTGGAAAGAGGAGGAGAGGAGAAGAAATAGGGGGACTTTTCTTTGTTCTGGTTTCATCTGCTCAGCTCTCCTTGAAAGTCATGTTCTCTCTCCCTCTAATCCCTCTATCTCTCCGTCTGCCTCCTCTACCTCTCTCTCCCCTCCTCACTCATTTGCTCTGTCACCTGTCAATCAACAGAGTCACCCAGAGATTGACATCCCGACCACACCCATCACCCCTGTTCTGACCACTCCCACGACGCCGCTCGGCACAACCCCGCCCTCTATGGACAGTGAGTAACCTGATTGGTCCAATCTCTGGGGCCACCTTGCCCCTTGAATGAATGGAATTTACAAATGAATTATTGACTGAATGAATGAATGACCAACTGAATTAGTGAATTAGTGAATGAATGAGTGAATGAAATGAAACCTTTATTGAATGAAATGAAACCTTTATTGAATGAAATGAAACCTTTATTGAATGAAATGAAATCTTTATTGAATGAAATGAAATCTGTATTGCCCTAGTAGTAGTATTCACTAGTGTTTTAATTTGACTTAGTTCAACAAAATAGAGTTGTATATTTTTTCTCTTTTCTGTTACTGGGGTAATTCTGGAATATGGAACGCTTGGTCAGTCAGCCGAGCCTCAATCTCGCTTCACCCTTTATCTCCCTTCCCCCTTAAAACCAGTGGAAATAGGAGGAAACGTTTTAAGAAGCGGCTAAAACATTCTGTTTAAAAAAAATACAAAAATGTTTATCGTCGGTGTTTTTGGCCATCCATTTTTGATGACCCCTCCATACACGTGCGCCACACACACACACACACCACACACACACACACACACACACACACACACACACACACACACACACAATCTGAACCTGTTCAGTTCACGTGCAATGTAACTGTTAAAACATGCATGGTGTGTGTGTGTGTTTTTCTTGCTAAAAGCCATTTGCTGTATGAAATATTAACGTAACTGGCTTCAAATACAGATTAATCTTTCAGGTAGAGAAACCTGTCACGACACATATACACACACACACACACACACACACACCCTGTTCCCCCTGTGGACCATGTGCTTGGCTGGCTCATGTTTATGATGTCATAACCAGTCCTCTTGGAGCTGATCCAGTCAGCCAGGATTGGAGAGAGAGGGGGATGAGGACAAATAAAAAGGGAGGGAGGAGAGTGGGGTCGGGTCGGGTAGAAGTTGTTCGCTCAGAGATTTAAGATAGAACTGACTGTCTCGTATAGAGTCTTGACTAGCTAATAGTGGATCACTGTATAACCTCTCTTCTTCTTGTCTCTGCCTACAGTAACATTCATAATTAGGTCGAACTTTCAACATTCCAGT
The DNA here is from genome assembly GCF_020615455.1 of Coregonus clupeaformis. Taxonomy (NCBI): domain Eukaryota; kingdom Metazoa; phylum Chordata; class Actinopteri; order Salmoniformes; family Salmonidae; genus Coregonus; species Coregonus clupeaformis. The sequence continues at coordinate 4,497,255 of NC_059211.1, read as the reverse complement.
AACGTTACTATGAAGTTAAATGAACGTTGTTGAACTTAAATGTCCGTGTCTCTCTCCCTACCAGTGATGGATGTTGCAGTGGAGTTGTTGTGAGGTTGAGGTGTCTCTCCCTGTTTAAAGGACCAGTGCAGTAAAAAAAAAGTACTTTTCCTGTGTTTTATATTTCCAAACTATGAGGTTGGAATAATACTGTGAAATTGTGAAAATAAAATATATATAATGCCTGTTTAGTGTAAGAACTGTTTGAAAAGACTGGCTGAAATGTCAGCCTATTTTGGTGGGGTGGAGTTTTGGCCTTTCTGGTGACATCACCAGGCTGTAAATTAGTTAATAGACCAATACAAGAATTCCAAACTTTTCTGCCAACAACAGCACATTTTCAGTTTTCCCCTCTCAACTCAGACCACTTCCAGAGAAGTCCTAGCTAAATTCTTGCTTGATGCCAAGAAGCTATTTTTGTTTCTTTTTGACCGTTTTATTTGAAAACAATCACAGTAAGGTACTTAACTGTTACCCAAAAATGGCTGCGTTGGACCTTTTAAATTGATCTTTCAACATTTCAACATAACATTAGTATTATGTTGAACTAACGTTGTGTGTCCTGTTTTCCAGTGATGAACTCTTCAGAACTCCCCCTGGATCCTAACCTCCAGAGCAGCAACCTGCTCATCACCTTCCTCAAGTACTCCTCCATCGTCATGCAGGACACCAAAGGTTTAAATACACGGCCATCTCTTTTTATATCTCTCTTTCACTCTACCTCTGTTTTATCTCTATCACTTTGTATCTCTCTGTCGTCATGTAAGACGATCTCTATCTCTCTACCACTTTCTATCTATATCAGGGGTGTCAAACTCATTCCATGGAGGGCCTAGTGTCTGCTGGTTTTTGGTTTTTAGACCTAGACAACCAGGTGTGGGGAGTTCCTTACTAATTACTGACCTTAAATCATCAATCAGGTCCAAGGAACCCCCCGTGGAATGAGTTGGACATGTGATCTATATCTATCTATACCCTCTATCACTTCTTCAAATACTCCTCCACAGTCATGCAGGACCCTCTCTATCTCTCTATCTCTTTATTCACTCTGTCTCTATACTCTCTGTCATGGCGTCTTTCATTCCTCTTTTGTTCTTGTTCACCACTTCCCCCGTTTCTTCTTCTCTCTTCCCCCACTTCTCTCAGTCCTCCTCTCAGTCCTCCTCTCAGTCCTCATCTCAAAATACCAGCTGTCAAGTTGTCCTCCCTTTCTCTCCATCTGCCTTCTTGCTACTTTGCCTTTTCATTGAGCTCTTTTTCAATCCATATCTCTCCCTCAATGTTTCTCTCTCTCTCTCTCTCTCTCTCTCTCTCTATGTTTCTCTCTCTCTCTCTCTCTCTCTCTCTCTCTCTCTCTCTCTCTCTCTCTCTCTCTCTCTCTCTCTCTCTCTCTCTCTCTCTCTCTCTCTCTCTCCAGATGAACACAGACTCAACAGTGCCAGACTCTGTCTCATCATCCTCACCTGTATAACAGAGGTATGTTCACCTGGACGGGGTCAATCTCTCTGCTTCTCTCTCTCTCCGTCCCTTCTGCTCTTATATTCTCTCTCTCTCTTTCTTTCTCTCTGTTCAATAGGACCAGTATGCTGATGCCTTTCTCCACGACGACAACATGAACTTCAGAGTCAATCTACATAGAATGGTAAGAGTGTGTTTCTGTGTATGTGTATTTCTGTGTGTGTGTGTGTGTTTCTGTGTGTGTGTTCACCCTCTGTTCTGTGTATACAGCCCATGAGACACAGGAAAAAGGCAGCAGAGAAGAACGTCCCGTCCAGACCTCTGGTGTGTGCTGTTCTAGGTACGTGGAACCATTCAACATGGTATATTCTATAGTCATTAATGTAGCTGTAGATCAAAACATTCATATACATTTTAATTGTACGGTAAAGACTTCTCTCTCTCTCTCTCTCTCTCTCTGTCTCTCTCTCTGTCTCTGTCTCTGTCTCTGTCTCTGTCTCTGTCTCTGTCTCTGTCTCTGCTCTCTCTCTCTCTCTCTCTCTCTCTCTCTCTCTCTCTCTCTCTGTCTCTGTCGGTCTCGCTCTCGCTCTGTCTCGCTCTCTCTGTCTCGCTCTCTCTGTCTCTCTGTCTCTGTCTCTGTCTCTGTCTCTGTCTCTGTCTCTGTCTCTCTCACACTCTCTTTCTCTCTCTCTCTCTCTCTCTCTCTCTCTCTCTCTCTCTCTCTCTCTCTCGCTCTCTGTCTCTCTCTCTCTCTCTCGCTTCTCTCTCTCTCTCTCTCTCTCTCTCTCTCTCTCTCTCTCTCTCTCTCTCTCTCTCTCTCTCTCTCTCTCTCTCTCTCTCTCTCTCTCTCTCTCTCTCTCTCTCTCTCTCTCTCTCTCTCTCTCTCTCTCTCTCTCTCTCTCTCTCTCTGTCTCTCCCTCCCCAGACCTGATGGTTGAGTTCATCGTAACTCATATGATGAAGGACTTTCCTATGGATCTCTACATGTAAGACGGCTAGCCTATGTCTCCCATGTTACAATGACCCAAATATGTTACTGCTCTACCCAGATGCATACACTGAAGATGTCTTTAATGATGATACCTTTGTGTGTATGTGTGGTGGTGTGTGTTTATGTGTGTGTGTGTGTCCACCAGGCGTTGCGTACAGGTGATCCACAAGCTCATCTGCTACCAGAAGAAATGCAGAATCAGGTTACATTATACCTGGAGAGAACTGTGGTCAGGTAGGAACAACACACACTTAAAACACACACTCAGAACACACACACTCACACACAGCTGTGGTCAGGTAGGAACACACACACCAGGGTTTCCTTCAGGAAAATGTGGCGCCGGACATTTGACCGGCAGCATTTTAATTTACATTTACATTTTAGTCATTTAGCAGACGCTCTTATCCAGAGCGGCTTACAGTTAGTGAGTGCATACATTTTTCATACTGGCCCCCCGTGGGAAACGAACCCACAACCCTGGTGTTGCAAGCGCCATGCTCTACCAACTGAGCTACAGGGGACCTGAATTTACCGGAATTTACCGGACATTTGAGACATTTACTGGACCCATTACATTACATTACATTACAGTCATTTAGCAGACGCTCTTATCCAGAGCGACTTACAGTTAGTGAATACATATTTTTTTATACTGGCCCCCCGTGGGAATCGAACCCACAACCCTGGCATTGCAAACGCCATGCTCTATCAACTGAGCTACATCCCTGCCGGCCATTCCCTCCCCTACCCTGGACGACGCTGGGCCAATTGTGCGCCGCCCCATGGGTCTCCCGGTCGCGGCCGGCTGCGACAGAGCCTGGATTCGAACCAGGATCTCTAGTGGCACAGTTAGCGCTGCGATGCAGTGCCTTAGACCACTGCGCCACTCAGGAGTTATGCATTGGGTGTGTAACCTGATTAGGGCGTCCATCCACGGTGCTCAGAATGACAGAAATCATATTTAGAATACGGTAATTCATATCAACCCGAACATGTAAGTCGAGGATGCAATGACGTGTCCTTCTTACCGAATTCTGATGTGCACTTTGAAGATGTTAGAATAACTGTCCACATTTACTCAGCCAACAAGACAAGTAACAAACAGCAAAATCACTAGCCTATGTCAATCTACTATCCCCCATAGTAGAAAAGTGAACTTATTCCATTGGCCAGCTTGTCGAGAAACAAATAGCCTATTCCAAACTGACTCTGGGACAGTTGTGGGAAGATAGATCCCAAATTCACAACCAGTAGGCCTAGGCTACATAATACATGTTTTAAAAAGAAATGAGTCTCATGCAACAGATCAGAACGTTTAGCTTTAAATGTTGATAAACTGTTATTTCTTCACATTTATAAGTGGAGCACTGTGCACAAGGCATTAGGCTGTGTGTGAATGTTTGTTCCTTAATACAATTAGCGGGAAAACACTGTTGTCAAAGCGCACCGCACATGACAGCGGTTTCATGTGACAGAGATGAAAATATCCAGGGGAGATCTAATATGCAGCAACTAGCATGGGTTGCTAATATGACTGGGATTGTGCCTTTGGCTACTGGACAATGAAAGAAAGTTGATATAAAATAATTGCCTCCACGGATATGGCCTGATTTCAGCTAGGCTACTTTGAAGCAAGGTAAGACATGCCTCATAATATGTAGTGAAACGTTCCGGTTTCAAACAGTTAAGTATATGTTTTCAAAAGGCATACTGCCTCCAGCTCATTGCATAGTGGTGTGTGACGCGCTGATGAAGCCGGCCTTCCGTTGCCTATGTTTTCTGTTTGAGATGCTGTAGTAGCAGCTCTCACGCTGTCCGACAGGTTTTCAGCTCAAAGGCTCTGTGTCTGTATGCTGTACTCATGTGATAAATAAAATGTATTACGAATGTACTGTACACACGTGCCAATTTAATTCCACTAAATTATGCAAATTAATCTTTAGACCAATAAGAATGTGGTCAAATGTATTTCGATCGACTGGTATTTCCACCAATCAAGAGGCTAAAAAACATGATTTCACAATGGGATTTTTTCTTCTTGTCACGGACAATTGGCCGGCGGCAATTTTATTTATCGGTTGTTCTATTTTTTTATCGGCCAAAAGCCGGCTATTACCGGCTAACGGAAACCCTGACACACACGCGTGTGCACTCACACACACACACTTAAATCACACACACATAAACACATTCAGAACACACACACACTTAGAACACACACACTCACACACACATAGCAATTGATTGTCAGTGATGAGCAGAGAACAATACATGAATAATGTAAATCTTTGATCTCACATTGTCTCTGTTGCTGTGATCAAACCAGTGTATGAAACATGAAAAGAAACAGTTTGGGCCCTGTGTGTGTCTGTGTGTGTGTGTGTGTGTGTGTGAGGTGAGCATGACCGTGTGCGTTTCGTCTGAGTGTATGGTTTGAGCATGACCGTGTTTGTGTCCCCTAACACTGTCCGTCTCTAATCTTCCTCTGTCTCTGTGTGAATGTCTCTCCCGCGCCATGAATTATGCCTGCAGCTGGCGTGTGTGTGTGTGAAATATGCCTTAATAATAGCACTGCTTTATAAATGTATTCATCCCCTCAGCTCTGCTCTGCAGCTTCCTGTACCATCAGCAGCTGTTCTGCTTAGACACTCAGCACACTGACGTTGTTGATGTTATTCTGTCTTCAGTTCCACCCCCTCTGTCTTTCAATTGTCTCACATACTAATGAGTTCAGCAGAGGGTCTGAACAGTTGCCATGTACTCCTATCTGTTTCAGTCCTTCCATTCAGAGACAAGCTATCTTTGTGTTGTATTGAAGTGTATTAGAATAATCATGTGGGATTTCTTTGCTCTCTCTTTTTCCACCAGCTCTGATCAACCTGTTGAAATTTCTGCTGTCCAATGAGACCGTTCTGTTGGCCAAGCACAACATCTTTCACCTGGCTCTGCTGGTGAGAACACACACACATACATTAATACCTAACCCCTAGCCCCTAACCCCTAGCCCCTAGCCCCTAGCCCCTAGTCCCTAACCCCTAGACCCTAACCCCTAGCCCCTAACCCCTAGACCCTAACCCCTAGACCCTAACCCCTAGCCCCTAACCCCTAGACCCTAACCCCTAGATCCTAGACCCTAACCCCTAGACCCTAACCCCTAGACCCTAACCCCTAGCCCCTAACCCCTAGACCCTAACCCCTAGACCCTAGACCCTAACCCCTAGACCCTAACCCCTAGCCCCTAACCCCTAGACCCTAACCCCTAGACCCTAGCCCCTAACCCCTAGACCCTAGACCCTAACCCCTAGACCTTAACCCCTAGACCAGGCCCGTGGGTGGTTGGAGTAATGTGTATATAAAAAAGCACTCCAGGCCACTCTTGAACGTCTGAAACTAGGTAGAAATGATAGTGGACCTAAATGTTTTAAAACAACTGCCATTTTTCTGGCCTGCAAATAGATTTTGATGAACAAGTTGGTCACAAAAAAAAATCTGTGCGGCCCTCTGTTGAATTTCAAAATGCCGTTGTGGCACTCAGGCTGAAAAGCTTTCCTGCCCTAGTCCCTCTAACACTAGACCGTTCTGTTGGCCCCTAGCCCCTAACACTAGACTGTTCTGTTGGCCCCTAGTCCCTCTAACACTAGACTGTTCTGTTGGCCCCTAGCCTCTAACACTAGACCGTTCTGTTGGCCCCTAGCCTCTAACACTAGACTGTTCTGTTGGCCCCTAGTCCCTCTAACACTAGACCGTTCTGTTGGCCCCTAGCCTCTAACACTAGACTGTTCTGTTGGCCCCTCTAACACTAGACCGTTCTGTTGGCCCCTAGCCTCTAACACTAGACCGTTCTGTTGGCCCCTAGCCTCTAACACTAGACCGTTCTGTTGGCCCCTAGTCCCTCTAACACTAGACTGTTCTGTTGGCCCCTAGCCTCTAACACTAGACCGTTCTGTTGGCCCCTAGCCTCTAACACTAGACCGTTCTGTTGGCCCCTAGCCTCTAACACTAGACCGTTCTGTTGGCCCCTAGCCTCTAACACTAGACCGTTCTGTTGGCCCCTAGACTCTAACACTAGACCGTTCTGTTGGCCCCTAGCCTCTAACACTAGACCGTTCTGTTGGCCCCTATCCTCTAACACTAGACTGTTCTGTTGGCCCCTAGCCTCTAACACTAGACCGTTCTGTTGGCCCCTATCCTCTAACACTAGACTGTTCTGTTGGCCCCTAGCCTCTAACACTAGACCGTTCTGTTGGCCCCTAGCCTCTAACACTAGACTGTTCTGTTGGCCCCTAGCCTCTAACACTAGACCGTTCTGTTGGCCCCTAGACTCTAACACTAGACCGTTCTGTTGGCCCCTAGCCTCTAACACTAGACCGTTCTGTTGGCCCCTATCCTCTAACACTAGACCGTTCTGTTGGCCCCTAGCCTCTAACACTAGACCGTTCTGTTGGCCCCTAGCCTCTAACACTAGACTGTTCTGTTGGCCCCTAGCCTCTAACACTAGACTGTTCTGTTGGCCAAGCACAACATCTTTCATCTGGCCCTGCTGGTGAAGACAAACACTAATATCTACTCCTAGTTCCCAACCCCTAGCCTTAACTCCCTGGCCCCTAGGCTCTAACACTAGACCGTTCTGTTGGCCCCTGGTCCCTAACACAACATCTTTCACCTGGTCCTGCTGGTGAGAACACATACACAGATTTACACACACACCCTTCTGCTTGCTCATCTTGTGTCCGTATCTGTGTCCATGTGTGTGTGCGTGTCTCTCTCTCTCTCTCTCTCTCTGTGTGTTTGTGTTTTATACAGTATTTGAATGTGTTTAGAGAAAATTATAGAGAGAGTGGTGTCTCAAAGTTAGTGCTGAGCGATGAGTGCTTTTTGAGGTCGGTTCGGTTTCGTTTAGATTATTACAAAATAATCACGGTTTACGATTTTGATGTCATGAAATAATGACATTAAAATGATTTTATAACTTTTTAATGGAAATGCCAAAAATAGGGAACATTCAATTGCCAAAACATTCCATTGTCTCTGTCAGGTCCACACTGGGTAGACATCAATAGAAAAATAGGAAATGATAACATATTTTTAGTTGTGTATACTACCTAGTTTTTATTTGATGACTTTTTATTATTTTTAATTCCTTAAAGTCCTCGTCTCTGCTCAGGCAGTAGCAGTCAGCCAGCCAGCCAGTTATCTCAGTGCTCACCGTACTTTAGTCTTCCTAATTAGCTAGGCTAGCCTGCCTACTGTAAGGATGCTGCAGAGCTGTCTGACTGAATCATTTTACTAAGGCATGCTTCAATGAACTGTCTCTATACCTCTCTCTAGTCGTTGTGTACATTCCTCTCTCATGTGGTCTGGCGCAATGGATTATGGTCATTGTAGTTAATTACCACGTTTTTGCTCTGAACTAGGTTGAATATTTGCTTACTAAAAACTACAACGCCCTTCAGCCCAGCATCCCACATAGTTCTTGAGATGATTTCTCTCATGACTGATTTGATTTCTCTCTAGAGAAACGGCGTGTTTGGCTCTCCAAAAAAGCGAACTAAATGGAATTCAAGTAATTGAACCGACGTCAGTCAATTAGTTGTTAAAAAAATTATAATATGCCGGTTAATCGCTCAGCACTACTCAAAGTGCTTATGCATTTCCTTTCTCTCTCTCTCTCTCACCCCCCAGGTGGTGAATCTGTTCAACATGTTTATAACATATGGAGATACGTTCCTGCCCACCTCCAACAGTTATGATGAACTTTACTATGAGATCGTCAGGATGCACCAGATCTTTGACAACCTCTACTGCATGGGTCAGTCTCTCTCTGTCTATCTTCAACCTCTACTGCATGGGTCAGTCTCTCTCTGTCTATCTTCAACCTCTACTGCATGGGTCAGTCTCTCTCTGTCTATCTTCAACCTCTACTGCATGGGTCAGTCTCTCTCTGTCTGTCTTCAACCTCTACTGCATGGGTCAGTCTCTCTCTGTCTATCTTCAACCTCTACTGCATGGGTCAGTCTCTCTCTGTCTATCTTCAACCTCTACTGCATGGGTCAGTCTCTCTCTGTCTGTCTATCTTCAACCTCTACTGCATGGGTCAGTCTCTCTCTGTCTGTCTTCACCCTCTACTGCATGGGTCAGTCTCTCTCTGTCTATCTTCAACCTCTACTGCATGGGTCAGTCTCTCTCTGTCTGTCTATCTTCAACCTCTACTGCATGGGTCAGTCTCTCTCTGTCTATCTTCAACCTCTACTGCATGGGTCAGTCTCTCTCTCTGTCTATCTTCAACCTCTACTGCATGGGTCAGTCTCTCTCTGTCTATCTTCAACCTCTACTGCATGGGTCAGTCTCTCTCTGTCTATCTTCAACCTCTACTGCATGGGTCAGTCTCTCTCTGTCTGTCTTCAACCTCTACTGCATGGGTCAGTCTCTCTCTGTCTATCTTCAACCTCTACTGCATGGGTCAGTCTCTCTCTGTCTATCTTCAACCTCTACTGCATGGGTCAGTCTCTCTCTGTCTGTCTATCTTCAACCTCTACTGCATGGGTCAGTCTCTCTCTGTCTGTCTATCTTCAACCTCTACTGCATGGGTCAGTCTCTCTCTGTCTATCTTCAACCTCTACTGCATGGGTCAGTCTCTCTCTGTCTATCTTCAACCTCTACTGCATGGGTCAGTCTCTCTCTGTCTATCTTCAACCTCTACTGCATGGGTCAGTCTCTCTCTGTCTGTCTATCTTCAACCTCTACTGCATGGGTCAGTCTCTCTCTCTCACTGTGTCTATGAAAATGTATGTACTCACTAACTGTAAGTGGCTCTGGATAAGAGCGTCTGCTAAATGACTAAAATGTAAAACATGTAAAATGTCTTAATGACTGTGTGTGTGTTTATAAATGTATCCAGATTACTGAATGTGTGTTTCTTTATAAGCGTATCCAGATTACTGAATGTGTGTGTGTTTATAATCATATCCAGATTACTGAATGTGTGTGTGTTTATAATCATATCCAGATTACTGAATGTGTGTGTGTTTATAATCATATCCAGATTACTGAATGTGTGTGTGTTTATAATCATATCCAGATTACTGAATGTGTGTGTGTGTACTTCTCTTCCTCACAGTTCTGAGAGTGTCCACCAACACTGGCCAGTGGAAGGAGCCTGCCAGTAAAGTCACACACTCACTGGTCAATGTCAGGTAAGCACACACACACACACACACACACACACACACACACTAGTTGTAGAGAGCACTTGCACACGGAGAGAGAGAAAGGGGTGAAGATTGGGTAATGAGAGGGAGGGATGGAGATGAAAGTGAGATGGACAGAGCTTGTTAAAAGAGTAAGAGAGAGATTCAGAGAGGCAGAGAGATTGAGATGGAGTCAGAGAGTCCTCTCAATAGTAACATTATTGATCCAGTGAAGGACGAGAAGAGGGCAAAGAAGAGAGAGGGAATAATGGTTGCCACTTGGGATCTCTCTACTCTCTACTCTCTCTACTCTACTCTCTCCTCTCTCCTCTCTACTCTCTCTACTCTACTCTCTACTTGCTCTACTCTCTCTAATCTCTCTAATCTCTACTCTCTACTCTCTCTAATCTCTACTCTCTCTACTCTCTCCTCTCTACTCTCTCTACTCTCTCTACTCTACTCTCTACTTGCTCTACTCTCTCTAATCTCTCTAATCTCTACTCTCTACTCTACTCTCTCTACTCTCTCTAATCTCTACTATAATCTCTAATCTCTCTACTCTCTCTATTCTCTACTCTCTATACTCTCTACTCTAATTTCTCTAATCTCTACTCTCTCTACTCTACTCTCTCTACTCTATACTCTACGCTCTACTCTCTACTCTCGCTACTCTCTCTAATCTCTACTCTCTATACTCTCTCTCCTCTCTAATCTCTACTCTCTCTACTCTCTCTAATCTCTACTCTACTCTCTCTAATCTCTACTTTCTGTACTCTCTACTCTCTCTACTCTCTCTAATCTCTACTCTCTCTACTCTCTCAAATCTCTACTCTCTCTACTCTCTACTCTCTACTCTCTCCTCTCTACTCTCTCTCCTCTCTCTAATCTCTACTCTCTCTACTCTCTCTAATCTCTATTTTCTCTACTCTCTCTACTCTCTTCTCTAATCTCCTCTCTCTACTCTACTCGCTCAACTCTCTCTACTCTCTACTCTATACTCTACACTCTACTCTCTAATCTCTCTCTACTCTCTAATCTCTACTCTCTCTAATCTCTCCTCTCTACTCTCTCTACTCTCTCTACTTGCTATTCTCTACTCTCTCTACTCTCTACTCTCTCTACTCTCTACTCTCTGCTCTCTCTACTCTCTCTAATCTCTACGCTACTCTCTCTACTCTCTAATCTGTACTCTCCTCTCTACTCTCTACTCTCTCTACTCTACTCTCTCTACTCTCTCTACCCTCTACTCTCTCTCCTCTCTACTCTCTCTCCTCTCCCTCTACTCTCTACTGTCTACTGTCTACTCTCTACTCTCTCTACTCTCTACTCTTTCTGATCTCTAATCTATACTCTCTCTACTCCCTCTACTCTCTACTCTCTCTACTCTCTGCTCTCTGCTCTCTCTACTCTCTACTCTCTGCTCTCGCTACTCTCTCTACTCTCTAATCTGTACTCTCTCCTCTCTACTCTCTCTACTCTACTCTCTCTACCCTCTACTCTCTCTCCTCTCTACTCTCTATCCTCTCTCCTCTCTCTACTCTCTACTGTACTGTCTACTCTCTACTCTCTCTACTCTCTCTAATCTCTACTCTCTATACTCTCTCTAATCTATACTCTCTCTACTCTCTCTAATATCTACTCTCTCCTCTCTCTACTCTACTCTCTACTCTCTCTACTCTCTCTCCATCCTTACCCATTTCTCCTTCCCCTTGTTCCTTCTCTCTCTCATTCTTATTTTTCTCTCAGTGTCTCTTATCATCTCTGTCCCTTCTCCTGTTTATCTCTTCTCCTTCCTCTGGTCTCCCTCTCTCTCTCTCTTCCTCTATACCCCTCCCACCTCCTTCCCCTAGTCTCCCTCCTTCCCCTGGTCTCCCTCTCTCTCTCTCTTCCTCTATACCCCTCCCACCTCCTTCCCCTAGTCTCCCTCCTTCCCCTGGTCTCCCTCTCTTTTCCTCTGGTCTCCCTCTCTCTCTTCCCCTGGTCTCCCTCTCTCTCTTCCTCTACCCCTTCCCCCCTCCTTCCCCTGGTCTCCCTGGTCCATAGGGAAGGTTCATCTCTCTAGTTTCCCTGGTCTATAAGGAGGTGGAGGGTGAGAGATTCTATTCTAGGGTCTTCATGGGACCTTATAGAGTAGCAGCCGTACTACTGTAGGACAATAGGTGGCTATCAATAAGACTATCATTAGAAATCCCTGCACCACTGATTCCAGCCCATGTTGTTAACACCGTATGTCATTAGGCCAGTGTAATAATTGACATTGATTAGGAGGGCAGCCATTGTTAGGCATATAAGAACGGAATATTTTATTGTCCTAAATAACCAATAAGATGGGAAGGGGTCTTGTGTGTGTGTGTGTGTGTGTGTGTGTGTATGTGTGTGAGATCTTCCTTCGTATACAAGGGTAGTTCTAGACATAGTAAATGCATGAGGGCTCAAAGGAGTGAGAGCTGTGACTGTCAGTGTTCATTAGTTTGGGCACCTCTCTCTCTCTCTCTCTCTCTCTTCTTTCTCTCTCTCTCTCTCTCTCTCTCTCTCTCTCTCTCTCTCTCTCTCTCTCTCTCTCCTTTCTCTCCTCTCTCTCTCTCTCTCCTTTCTCTCTCTCTCTCTCTCTCTCTCTCTCTCTCTCTCTCTCCTCTCTCTCTCTCTCTCTCTCTCTCTCTCTCTCTCTCTCTCCTTTCTCTCCTCTCTCTCTCTCTCCTTTCTCTCCTCTCTCTCTCTCCTCTCTCTCTCTCCTTTCTCTCCTCTCTCTCTCTCTCTCTCTCTCTCTCTCTCTCTCTCTCTCTCCTTTCTCTCCTCTCTCTCTCCTCTCCCTCTCTCTCTCTCATCTCTCTCTCTCCATCTCTCTCCCCCTTCCCTAGTTCAGAATACCTAATATATGCTGCAGTGTTGGTCCCATCCAGTTTTATATTTCTTCATTTTATAAATATATTGAAAGATTAAACATAGTTCCATCACAGCAATGGAGCGTCTCTATAAAATTCTGTGATTTACGTATTACTACCCTCTCTCTGACCAATGCTTCAACTAATTGTTTGTGTGTGTGTGTTTCAGGGCCATTATCAACCATTTCAACCCCAAGATTGAGTCGTACGCTGCAGTGAACCACATCTCCCAGCTGTCTGAGGACCAGGTAAACATGCCTCTTATGATGTCACCACAACCCCTTATGATGTCACCACAACCCCTTATGATGTCACAGCACACTCTATTATGAGTGTGCTTTGACATATAATATAACATCTACTTACCTTGTGAAATAAGGGATAAATAAATAAATGAGGTCACAACATGCCTGCTTGTGATATCATAATGGCCCAACAGTGTTTAAATTCAGACTGAGGCTCTTTATGACATCACAATGGAACACATCCCTTGAAACAGTGTTCACATTGCACCGGGAGATAGGCTTTTAACCGCACTCCATCAAGCAGCATTTAATGAGAGGAGAGAAAAACAAATGGACAGAAAATGGCTGAGAGGAAAGAAAGGGAAAAGGTTTTGGGGATATATGCTTTATTTACCAGCTGATAAGCACAGTGATGGATTCTGTCATTACACAGAGATAGAGAGAGAAATATTCTGGCATTACACACCCCAATTACCTCTCAGCTGATATCTCCCAGATTTATTCCCAACAAGAAGAGAATACGTTTAAATGAAATGACGTCAATGCACAGTTTGACCTTTAGATGAGATTTGAATTTCCCCATTAGAAGTGACTGTAATGT
>NC_059211.1:4446349-4481349 GCF_020615455.1 Coregonus clupeaformis | reverse complement strand
CCTCCCATCCTTCTCCCCCCTTCTCTCTTCCCATCTCTCTCCTCCCATCCTTCTCCCCCTTCTCTCTTCCCATCTCTCTCCTCCCATCCTTCTCCCCCTTCTCTCTTCCCATCTCTCTCCTCCCATCCTTCTCCCCCCTTCTCTCTTCCCATCTCTCTCCTCCCATCCTTCTCCCCCTTCTCTCTTCCCATCTCTCTCCTCCCATCCTTCTCCCCTCCCCATCTCTCTCTCCCATCCTTCTCCCTTCCTCATCTCTCTCCTCCCATCCTTCTCCCCCCTTCTCTCTTCCCATCTCTCTCCTCCCATCCTTCTCCCCCTTCTCTCTTCCCATCTCTCTCCTCCCATCCTTCTCCCACCCTTCTCTCAAATTCAAATTCAAGCTGCTTTATTGGCATGAAAAACATTGCGTCAATATTGCCAAAGCAACAACGTATACAATATACATTGTAATACAATCTCTCTGTCTCAATTCAATTACATTTAAGGGATTTCTCTCTCTCTCGCTCTCTCTCTCTCCATATCATTCTCTCTCTCCCTACCGTTCTCTCTCTCTCTCTACCATTCTCTCTCTCTCTCTCTCTCTCTCTCTCTCTCTCTCTCTCTCTCTCTCTCTCTCTCTCTCTCTCTCTCTCTCTCTCTCTCCCCCTACCGTTCTCTCTCTCTCTCCCCAGCTCTCTCTTCATCTCTCTCTCTCTCACACACATAATTACATTATTTCAAAATGTCCCCTCCTCCCCCTCTAGGTATTGGAGGTGGTTCGGTCCAACTATGACACGTTGACCCTGAAGCTGCAGGATGGTCTGGACCAGTTTGAGAGATACTCTGAACAACCCAAGGAGGCTGCCTTCTTTAAAGAACTGGTGAGAGGGAACAGTGTAAACACACACAGTCAGTACATGGGACGTGATAAATGCTTGTATTGGTAAAATTAGTGTCTCATTCGTAGTCCTGCACAATTAGTTGAATTCACATCAAATCACAATATTAATATGAGCAATATTCCCTATTGCACGCAATATTTTGAAACGCCACTAAGCCGCGTGTAACGTCCGTTTTTGTAGTTTGCTCTGTTTGTCGTCTCCCTGACCTCTTGTGACTGCTTCCCACACACCAAGCCCCACCCCCTGTCAATCAAGCAGCGCAGTTCCTCCTCCTCGCTGTTAGTCACTAGAAGTTTGCATGCTGTTCTGTTAGGTCAAATCCAGTCATCAGATTATTCCAAACAAGAACGATGCTGCTTTCCACTTTTTTCTTAATTATAATCATTCTATTTCTATGATTCCAACCATTCACCCAAGTGTTTTGATCTATATTGCACATCAAATCACAATCGCTATATGTAGTTTTAAAAAACGCAATTAGATTTTTTGCCCATATCGTGCAGCCCTACTCACTCACTCTATATCATCTCTCTCTCTCTCTCTCTCTCTCTCTCTCTCCTCGCTCCGCCTCCCTCCCTCTCCCTCTCTCTCTCTCTCTCTCTCTCTCTCTCTCTCTCCGCCTCCCCCCCTCTCTCTCTCTCTCTCTCGCCTCCTCTCTCTCTCTCTCTCTCTCTCTCTCTCTCTCTCTCTCTCTCTCTCTCTCTCTCTCTCTCTCTCTCTCTCTCTCTCTCTCTCTCTCTCTCTCTCTCCGCCTCCCTCCCTCTCCCCTCTCTCTCTCTCTCTCTCTCTCTCTCTCTCTCTCTCGCTCTCTAGGTGCGCTCCATCAGTCTGAATGTGAGGAAGAATGTGTCTCTGAACACACTGAGTCAGGACCTCCTGCTCAAAGAGTTCTCCACCATCTCCTGAGAGACACATCTCACAGCCCTCACACCCCTGCCTCGATCTGACTACACACACACACTCCTCCCTCCTCACCAATCCACACACAGCCCTCTCAAAGAGTTCTCCACCATCTCCTGAGAGACACATCTCACAGCCCTCACACCCCTGCCTCGATCTGACTACACACACACACTCCTCCCTCCTCACCAATCCACACACAGCCCTCTCAAAGAGTTCTCCACCATCTCCTGAGAGACACATCTCACAGCCCTCACACCCCTGCCTCGATCTGACTACACACACACACACACTCCTCCCTCCTCACCAATCCACACACAGCCCTCTCAAAGAGTTCTCCACCATCTCCTGAGAGACACATCTCACAGCCCTCACACCCCTGCCTCGATCTGACTACACACACACACACACTCCTCCCTCCTCACCAATCCACACACAGCCCTCTCAAAGAGTTCTCCACCATCTCCTGACAGGGAGGGGTGCACACATACCTCTCTCCCACCTGCCCCACACACCTTTCCCCCACTGCCTCACCTCTCTCTCTCCCCCACCTGCACCACACACCTCTCCCCCATAGCCTCACCTCTCTCTCTCCCCCACCTGCACCACACACCTCTCCCCCACTGCCTCACCTCTCTCTCCCACCTGCCCTACACACCTCTCCTCTCCCCCCACAGCCTCACCTCTCTCTCCCACCTGCCCTACACACCTCTCCCCCACAGCCTCACCTCTCTCTCCCACCTGCCCTACACACCTCTCCCCCACTGCCTCACCTCTCTCTCCCCCACCTGCACCTACACACACCCTTTCTTCCATCTCGCTTCCACACACACATCACCAGGGATGATTCATCCAATGGACCTCTACCCCCTCAAGAGGTTCTTTCTGCCCCCCCCCCCCCCCCCCCCGGTTTGACGAAATTATGCCAACTCCTCCAGAGACTGACGGACACACCGGTCGACTACTCCCCACCACACACCATACTACTCTGGGGTAGATCTGGCTGACTGGTGGGGGTTGTCTGGAGGTCTATACTTGAGTGGTTTCTGTCTGAAGAGATGAGTGTGTGTGTGAATGCTCATACTATTCTGTGTTTGTGTGGGTGTTTGTATATTGGCAGGACTGTTGCCAGACTGATCCATGCAAATATCCAATCTCCTTCCCAAATTGCACCCTATTCCCTATATAGTGTACTACGTTTGGTAGTGCACTATAACTTTTGGTAGTGCACTAGATAGGGAATAGGGTGCCATTTTGGGATGCACTCATTGTAACATTGTAACTAACTTCTGTTGTCAAACTGATCATTGGATTGAATGGATGATTTTTCTTCTTTTGTTTTTGTTGTTGAAAAAACGTTTAGTTCTAAAATGTACATTTGGTTTGTTTTCTCTGTTGGTTCGCCTTCCGTTACTAGGCAACCGATCCTAACGATGTCATTGGACATGAACAAATGATCCGAGACAACCTTTTCTGAGTTTGATAAATCGGACATGGAATTGATTTTTCGCTCTGATTCAGAAAGAAGAAGAAACAGACAAAAACAATGAATCCAAAGTGTTTCCTGGTGACTGAATGTTTATGTGGGAGCTGAAACCTTTTTACTTTCTTCATGTTTTCAATATATCCTATTTCTCTCTCTTTATATCCTGAGAATACATTTACACTAGCCTCGTACGACTGTCCTGATATCACAAGCTTACAATCTGTTTTGCTACACGGATGAAGTGAAGTGAGACCAAATGAGAGCTCAGCGGTCAGGATGGTCGTACGAGGCTACATTCACACAGCCGATAAGGACAGTATGGCAGCCATTTTGAGAAGTGGCTACATACGTAGGCTACGTTTACAAGCTAGCTGTATTCTCAACAGTGGTGACGTCCAGCATTAACAACTCATGGAGCCGGGGTGAAGTTTTCCCTAAATGCTGATCCTGGGTCAGTTGAGCATTTTCCCAACTAATGATTAAGGTTAGGATTGGGGGAGGGGAAGCTGATCCTAGATCTGTACCTAGGGGAAACTTCACCCCGGCGCTAGTTGTTCTATAAGGTCACAAAAACTGTTTTCGGGTAACGTTGCACAACATTTGTGATCTTGAACAAAGTCCTGCACAAGAGATATCTCTGAGGACCCTAGTATTGAAGATTGATACAAAAATAAATATGCAACTCTCTCTTTTTCTCTCTCTTTATTTGAATGTAGGATTCTCTCTCTTTTCCTCTCTAACTCCTGTAGCTAGTAGTGTTATTTGTCTGTTTGTCTTTTAAAATAAAAGTTGGTTTCCTGCTACTCACTTCCTATGGTGTCACTGCTTTCTTAAGGACAAGACAGACCGCTCCGACCAATGCTAAAAATAACCTCTGACCGCAGAACATTGGCCGTTTTATTTTCTGTTAATTTCCCGACAATTTTACGTGTGAAATCGTCACTGTTCGTCGACACCCAGCAGGTGATCTGCTGCGCAAGGCCGACGTTCCTTATAATGTCTTGTCTATTATGACAGACAAAATGGGATTGACAAAAATGTTGAGGTTTATTTAATGAAGCCTAAATTAGCATTACTATTAAGTGTTCTGGTTTATATGTGGAGACCTTCGCCTGTCACCTTTAATATGACTTGATATGATACTCAGTCACAGAGAGAAGTTGATCATACCAGCACAATTCTAACCTTGGGAAGTCCATTCCTAGTCTAAAACCATCTACAGTGGGGAAAAAAAGTATTTAGTCAGCCACCAATTGTGCAAGTTCTCCCACTTAAAAAGATGAGAGAGGCCTGTAATTTTCATCATAGGTACACGTCAACTATGACAGACAAATTGAGAGAAAAAAATTCCAGAAAATCACATTGTAGGATTTTTAATGAATTTATTTGCAAATTATGGTGGAAAATAAGTATTTGGTCACCTACAAACAAGCAAGATTTCTGGCTCTCACAGACCTGTAACTTCTTCTTTAAGAGGCTCCTCTGTCCTCCACTCGTTACCTGTATTAATGGCACCTGTTTGAACTTGTTATCAGTATAAAAGACACCTGTCCACAACCTCAAACAGTCACACTCCAAACTCCACTATGGCCAAGACCAAAGAGCTGTCAAAGGACACCAGAAACAAAATTGTAGACCTGCACCAGGCTGGGAAGACTGAATCTGCAATTGGTAAGCAGCTTGGTTTGAAGAAGTCAACTGTGGGAGCAATTATTAGGAAATGGAAGACATACAAGACCACTGATAATCTCCCTCGATCTGGGGCTCCACGCAAGATCTCACCCCGTGGGGTCAAAATGATCACAAGAACGGTGAGCAAAAATCCCAGAACCACACGGGGGGACCTAGTGAATGACCTACAGAGAGCTGGGACCAAAGTAACAAAGCCTACCATCAGTAACACACTACGCCGCCAGGGACTCAAATCCTGCAGTGCCAGACGTGTCCCCCTGCTGAAGCCAGTACATGTCCAGGCCCGTCTGAAGTTTGCTAGAGTGCATTTGGATGATCCAGAAGAGGATTGGGAGAATGTCATATGGTCAGATGAAACCAAAATATAACTTTTTGGTAAAAACTCAACTCGTCGTGTTTGGAGGACAAAGAATGCTGAGTTGCATCCAAAGAACACCATACCTACTGTGAAGCATGGGGGTGGAAACATCATGCTTTGGGGCTGTTTTTCTGCAAAGGGACCAGGACGACTGATCCGTGTAAAGGAAAGAATGAATGGGGCCATGTATCGTGAGATTTTGAGTGAAAACCTTCCATCAGCAAGGGCATTGAAGATGAAACGTGGCTGGGTCTTTCAGCATGACAATGATCCCAAACACACCGCCCGGGCAACGAAGGAGTGGCTTCGTAAGAAGCATTTCAAGGTCCTGGAGTGGCCTAGCCAGTCTCCAGATCTCAACCCCATAGAAAATCTTTGTAGGGAGTTGAAAGTCCGTGTTGCCCAGCGACAGCCCCAAAACATCACTGCTCTAGAGGAGATCTGCATGGAGGAATGGGCCAAAATACCAGCAACAGTGTGTGAAAACCTTGTGAAGACTTACAGAAAACGTTTGACCTGTGTCATTGCCAACAAAGGGTATATAACAAAGTATTGAGAAACTTTTGTTATTGACCAAATACTTATTTTCCACCATAATTTGCAAATACATTCATTAAAAATCCTACAATGTGATTTTCTGGATTTTATATTTCTCATTTTGTCTGTCATAGTTGACGTGTACCTATGATGAAAATTACAGGCCTCTCTCATCTTTTTAAGTGGGAGAACTTGCACAATTGGTGGCTGACTAAATACTTTTCCCCCCACTGTATTTGTCCATCAAGACATGGTGTGATGACATTTTCTCATCCCTACAAACGTTGTATCTACTACTCGTGTTGCCAAGTATGAAGGAAATATATCCCCCTTTTGTGACATGGCAGTTTTAGGGTTGACGTACGGTATGTGTCTGTCTGTAGAGTAGTGGGGAGAGAGAGGGAGAGACGTCTATGGGATGGGGCAAACACTTCTTTCTGGGTGGAATATTTTACACGTTCTCACTGAAAAAAGTACAACTTCCTTTGCGATTGTGTGTTACCTTTCCTCTCTCTTTTGTACGTGGACCAGCTCTTAGATTTATGAGTCGTTGCAATTCGGCCCCTGGAGCAATTAGGGTTTTATAGGAGATGGAGAATTGTGTGTGTGTGTGTGAATGAATCGTGTCGTGTGTGTGTGTGAGTGAATCGTGTCCGGTGTGTGTGTGGGAGGTAGGAGACTTTTGCTAGAGTCATTTTTTGTAGTTGAGACACAGAACAAAGCCCTCCTCCACCCCTACACAGTCTAGCCACTGTGATCCCTCTCATAAATACTATAGAGACTCTCACTTAATACATTTAGTTGATGTTTAGCTTATTGGGTATTCAACACCACATGTCATGAAAATACATTGTTACTAAAACATTTATATCCAAATTAATGATATATATATATTTTTTTTAATGTATGCTTTTATTAATGTCCTAGATTACATCCCAAATGGCAGGCACGTAGTGCACCCTATTCCCTACGTAGTGCACCCTGTTCCCTACGTAGTGCACCCTATTCTGAACAACAGGGTTCTTCAATTCCGGTCCTGGAGGGCCGAAACACCTCTGTTTTTCATCCCCTCCTTCTAATCAGGGGCTAATTCAGACCTGGGACACCAGGTGAGTGCAATTAACTACCAGGTAGAAATAAAAAACAGAAGTGTTTCGGCCCTCCAGGACCGGAATTGAAGAACCCTGCCCCACGTAGTGCACCCTATTCCCTACGTAGTGCACCCTGTTCCCTACGTAGTGCACCCTGTTCCCTACGTAGTGCACCCTATTCCCTACGTAGTGCACCCTATTCCCTACGTAGTGCATCCAATTCCCTACGTAGTGCACCCTGTTCCCTACGTAGTGCACCCTGTTCCCTACGTAGTGCACCCTGTTCCCTACGTAGTGCACCCTGTTCCCTACGTAGTGCACCCTATTCCCTACGTAGTGCACCCTATTCCCTACGTAGTGCACCCTATTCCCTACGTAGTGCACCCTATTCCCTACGTAGTGCACCCTGTTCCCTACGTAGTGCACCCTATTCCCTACGTAGTGCACCCTATTCCCTACGTAGTGCCCTGTTCCTACGTAGTGCACCCTGTTCCCTACGTAGTGCACCCTGTTCCCTCTACGTAGTGCACCCTGTTCCCTACGTAGTGCACCCTATTCCCTACGTAGTGCACCCTATTCCTACGTAGTGCACCCTATTCCCTACGTAGTGCACCCTATTCCCTACGTAGTGCACCCTATTCCCTACGTAGTGCACCCTATTCCCTACGTAGTGCACCCTATTCCCTACGTAGTGCACCCTATTCCCTACGTAGTGCACCCTATTCCCTACGTAGTGCACCCTATTCCCTACGTAGTGCACCCTGTTCCCTACGTAGTGCACCCTATTCCCTACGTAGTGCACCCTATTCCCTACGTAGTGCACCCTATTCCCTACGTAGTGCACCCTATTCCCTAGTTTAAACCAACGCCCGACCCCCTAGTGTGGTGACTCCCTGTGGACCCTGTGGTGGTTTTCATGTTATATTTACTCTATAAATTGACATTGAGAGTTAAAGCCTCTTAACAATGGTCTCTGGAAAATATGCTGCTTGCTAGATTAGTCTCTTTCTGCCTCTCTCTCTCTTTCTCCCTCTCTCTTGCTCTCTTTCCTCCGTTTACCCTTCTGTTTCTCTCTCTCATGCCTCTCTCCTCTTCTCTCTCTCTCCTTCAATCTCTTTCCCTCCCGCCGTCCTTCCCACGGTGAAAGTAATTAGTTGTTACACTGATATACTTTGTCCTCTAGCACTTTTCCTGATGATGTTACACACACACACACACGCACACACACACAACAGCTTTGCAAACAAACCTGTTCAGTTTGTATAACCGCAAAGGACAAAAACTTTTTCTAAACCCAAAATTGAATCTCTACGGCAAAAAATATGTATTTCTCTCTCTCTCTCTCGCTCAATCCCCCCTCGCTCTCTCTTTCTCTCTCTCCCTTTCTCTCTTTCTCAATCTTTCATTCTCCCCCCACATTCTTTCTTTCTTTCTTTATTTTCTTCTCTCTCTCTCTCTCTCTAATTGTGGTATTAAACATGATCTGAATGAGTCAGTTTAATCATGTATATTCCCGAACACACCAGACTACAGTACATGCTAGTGATCTGCCCTCTAGTCAGGAGGTCAGACTATAGTACATGCTAGTGATCTGCCCTTTAGTCAGGAGGTCAGACTATAGTACATGCTAGTGATCTGCCCCTATACACAGAAAGAATAAACTGTAGTACACGCATGACTGTAAGTCTGCCCTTTGGATCACTAAAATGCGTCTGCCTCTAGTAATGGCATATTATTATTTACTCTTAGTCAGAGTCAGACTATAGTACATGCTAGTGATCTGCCCTCTAGTCAGGAGGTCATAGCTGTCAGTCTTCATCTCTATACTTCTCTACATGTAACCATGACTGCGTCCCAAATGGTGCCCTACCCTGGTCAAAAGTAGTGCTCTAGATAGGGAATAGGGTGCCATTTGGGACCGTGTGTGTGTCTTAACACGCACCGTTCGTTATATGGTGATAGTACCGCCTAGAGGACCACACTCAGACACTTGAAAACACACAACACTTGGTGCTGGAGAGGAGGGAGGTGTCAGGCAAAAAGAGAGCGAGTGAATGGAAGAAGTGGCAGATGAAGGTTGTAACGATGGAGGGAGGGTGACAGAGGGAGAAGAGGAGTGACCTCAAGGGGTTTCAGGGATGGAGAGAGTGTGAAAGAGAGAGAGAGAGGGGGATGGAGGGAGAGTGACAGAGGGAGAAGAGGAGTGGTTTCAGGGATGGAGAGAGTAAAAGAGAGATGGATGGAGGGAATGAGGGATGAGAGAAGTGTTGTGAATAGCAGGGAGGGAGAGTTAAATGAATCAGGGGTAATGAGCCTTTATCAGTGGCCCTGGGTTAGAGAAGAAAGAGAGAGGGAGAGAGAGAAAGATAGAGAGAGGAGAGGGGGAGGAAATGATGAGGTCAATGTGTCTGAACTCGTCAAATACTGAGAAAGAGGATATCTTCATGTTCATTTAATGTGTGTTTCTGATGCAGGACCAATCTCTGTAGTTCTGACCTGGCTTAGCCCTAGCTTAATGGAGGCAGTCCATTTCCTCAGTTGCAAATACTTGGACACAGAAGAGTGGAAAAGAGAGGGATGAAGAGTGGAGATGGAGAGAGAGCGGGAGGACGAGAGAGAGGGAAGCAGAGAACAGGAGGATGAGAGAGAGGGAAGCAGAGAGCGGGAGGACGAGAGAGAGGGAAGCAGAGAGCGGGAGGACGAGAGAGAGGGAAGCAGAAAGCGGGAGGATGAGAGAGAGGGAAGCAGAGAGCGGGAGGAGGAGAGAGAGGGAAGCAGAAAGCGGGAGGACGAGAGAGAGGGAAGCAGAAAGCGGGAGGATGAGAGAGAGGGAAGCAGAGAGCGGGAGGATGAGAGAGAGGGAAGCAGAAAGCGGGAGGACGAGAGAGAGGGAAGCAGAGAGGAAGTGATGAAGAGAGGGATAGTGAAGGGAGTAAAGAGAGAGAGAGAGGACAAAGAGAGAGGTGAAGAGGGGGAGAGAGGACAGAGAGAGAGGTGAAGAGAGAGAGAGGACAGAGAGAGGTGAAGAGAGGACAGAGAGAGAGGTGAAGAGGGGGAGAGAGAGGTGAAGAGAGAGAGAGAGAGGACAGAGAGAGGTGAAGAGAGAGAGAGAGAGGACAGAGAGAGAGGTGAAGAGAGGACAGAGAGAGAGTTGAAGAAGGGGAGAGATAGGTGAAGAGAGAGAGAGGTGAAGAGAGAGAGAGAGAGGACAGAGAGAGAGGTGAAGAGGGGGAGAGAGAGGTGAAGAGAGAGAGGGAAGAAGAGGATAGAGGGAGTGGACAGAGAGATACTTCCGCTCTTAGTGTACTGAGCAGAGAGAGTGTGTGCGTGTGTGCGCGCGTGTGTGCATGTGTGTGTGTGTGTGTGTACGTGTGTGTGTGTGTACGCAAGTACACACGTGTGTGTGTACATACGCGTGTGTGTGTGTGCGCATGAGTGTTTTGTGTGTGAGAGAGAAAGAAAGAGAGAACAGTTCATTCCATACAGTGGCTGACTGGTTTTTTCCAATAACCCTAATGGTGTGTGTGTGTGTGACTCCCAATCCCCATGTTGTCAAGTATCATGAGTCTCTCCAGGCCCATCTAGCCTGGAGATCACAGCACCTCCAAGGCCTCCAGCATCCAGGGGGAAGGTGTGGAAATGACCCCAGTCAGGAGATTAGATATGGGTGGAGGAGAGCACAGCAGACCTCTGGTTCTCCTTCACTATCGCCTTAGGGCCTAGTCCATCTCTCTCGTGACAGCTAGTTCTCAAGAGTTGGCTCCTGAGAACACTCTCACACCTATAGCCTCTCTCTCTCTCTCGCTGTCTCTCACTTTCTCTCTCTCTCTCTCTCTCAATCTCTCTCTATCTCATCTCCCTCTCTCTCTCTCTCTCTCTCTGCTCTCACCTCTCTCTCTCTCTCTCTCTCTCTCTCTCTCTCTCTCTCTCTCTCTCTCTCTTCTTACTTGCTCTCCTCTTTCTCTCAGCGACAGCTCTTTCAACCATCTCTCACTGCTCTCTCTCTCTTTCTCTCCTCTCTCCTCTCTCTCTCTCACTTTCTCTCTCTCTCTCACTTTCTCTCGATTGATGGCACAATCTTTGTGTATCTCAGATCTCCCTCTTTCTCTATTTCTCTCCCTCTGTTGTCACCATCTTACTATATGCTCCTCTCTCTCTCTCTCTCTCTCTCTCTCTCTCTCTCTTCTTATTCTCTTTCTCAGAATAGCTGTCACCATCTCTGCCTCTCTTTATCTCTCTCTCTCTCTCTCTCTCTCTCTGTCTTATATGCTGTCTCTTTCTATGTCCCAATATGTCTCTCTCTCCTTTCCACCCTTCTCTCTCTCTCTCTCTCTCTCTCTCTCTCTGTTTTTCCAATATCCACCTCTCTTCACACCCTCTACACCACTCCATCTATCTCTCTTTCTTAGACATGTCCATCCTCCTCTCTTCTCTCATTCCCTCCCAGTCATTCCTAATGCACCTCAGGCTAAGTGATGAGAGACTATATAGAGTCAATTGCCATTTAGTGATGGGATGTGCGTTATCTAAAGTAATGATCTAGGATCAGATTATCCTCCATCCTTAACCAATAGGGGTGGTGAATATAAAACTGACCTTAGATCAGTGTCTTAGGATGTAACTTCTTCCTACTCTAAGTTATGACAGTGTTATTACTAGGACTGCATCTCAAATGGCACCCTATTCCCTATGTAGTGCACTACTTTAGACCAGGGTCCAATAAAAAGCAGATGCACTACACATGGAATAGGGTGCCATTTGCGATGCAGGCTAGACCTAAAGCCCTGGCTCTCTTCCATACACACCTCTACACAGATAATCTCTCCTTTCCTTACTGGCTAATAGAGCCTGTCTGACTGACCAATGGGAGTCCCATTAGTTTGCCAGTTTGGGGAATAGAAGATAACAGCCTGGACTTTAACACAGAAACACCTTCCTGCTAAAGGAGAAAGACTTGACAGTGTAATATATACACTGAGTATTGTTGTGGAAAATAACCACTATACTATATTACAAATAAGGTCTTACATTTACATTTACATAATTTAGCAGACGCTCTTATCCAGAGCGACTTACAAATTGGTGCATTCAACTTATGATAGCAAGTGGGACAACCACTTTTTTTCTTCTTTTTTTTATGGGGGGGTGGGGGAGTTTTTGTTGCATCAAGATGACTTTATTAGAGTTTCAACAAAGCCGATACCAGTCTGCAGAATGGCACACCCCCTTACGGTCTCCCTCCATCTTATATAGTCCTCTTCAGTTTTCCCGCTTTTTTATTGCTCCGCCCACTTCCTTTGTCTCTGAGAGCGGCTAAACTCGACTTTCATTCAGTTCAGAGTACTACAATCAATCAATCCTTATCTTGCAAAAACACTCATGTTTAGTTTAAACTCTGTTCAACCCTGGCTCTTTTCACTGTGTTTGAAGACAGAAACAAAAGGCCCAAGCCAGTTTCAGTCTTTGATATGATAAGACAACCATGGATCTAAGTAAGAGCAAGCAATCTGACCCTAGGTCAGATTCCCTCTTTACCACCACACACACAGTGAAATGACCCAATTACATTCCTGGCCCACTAACAAAGAATTCTAACTCTGTGTTCGTGATTAACCCAGTTTTATCTGATAATCCATTAAAAAATACACATCAGTATAGACTGACCAGGTGAACCCAGGTGAAAGCTATGATCCCTTATTGATGTCACCTGTTAAATCCACTTCAATCAGTGTAGATGAAAGAGGAGGAGACAGGTTAAAGAAGGGTTTTTAAAGCCTAGAGACAATTGAGTCATGGATTGTGTATGTGTGCCATTCAGAGGGTGGAACCCAAAGGGTGTGTAAACGTGTGTTGTGTGCTGCTTCTGTATCCCCGTACCACCCAGACTAATGCTGTGTATTACACACACACACACACACACACACACACACACACACACACACACACACTGTACAGTGACAGCGCATTATCAGATGAGTATTTATGCAGAGACCCATAGTGCATTACTCTCGTCAAAAGTAGTGCACTATATAGGGAATATGGGTACCATTTGTGACGCTGCCAATATGACTATATCAGATACACTACATTACCAAAAGTATGTGGACACTTGCTCGTCGAACATCTCATTCCAAAATCATGGGCGTTAATATGGAGTTGGTCCCCCCCCCTTTGCTGCTGTAACAGCCTCCACTCTTCTGGGAAGGCTTTCCACTAGATGTTGGAACGTTGTTGCGGGGACTTGCTTCCATTCACCCACAAGAGCATTAGTGAGGTTGAGCACTGATGTTGGGCGATTAGGCCTGGCTCGCAGTCGGCATTCCAATTCATCCTAAAGGTGTTCGATGGGGTTGAGGTCAGGGTTCTGTGCAGGCCAGTCAAGTTCTTCCACACCGATCTCGACAAACCATTTCTGTATGGACCTCGCTTTGTGCACGGAGGCATTGTGATGCTGAAACAGGAAAGGACCTTCCCCAAACTGTTGACACAAAGTTGGAAGCACAGAATTGTCTAGAACGTCATTGTATGCTGTAGCGTTAAGATTTTCCTTCACTGGAACTAAGGGACCTAGTCCGAACCGTGAAAAACAGCCCCAGATCATTATTCCTCCTCCACCAAACTTTACAATTGGCGCTATGCATTCGGGCAGGTAGCATTCTCCTGTCATCCACCAAACCCAGATTAGTCCATCGGACTGCCAAATGGTGAAGCGTGGTTCATCACTCCAGAGAAAGAGTTTCCACTGCTCAATGGCGGCGAGCTTTACACCACTCCAGCCGACGCTTGGCATTGCGCATGGTGATCTTAGGCTTGTGTGCAGCTGCTCGGCCATGAAAACCCATTTCATGAAATTCCCAACAAAAAGTTATTGTGCTGACGTTGCTTCCAGAGGCAGTTTGGAAGTCGGTAGTGAGTGTTGCAACTGAGGTCAGACGATTTTTACGCGCTACGCGCTTCAGCACTCGGCGGTCCCATTATGTGAGCTTGTGTGGCCTACCACTTTGCGACTGAGCTGTTGTTGCTTCTAGACGTTTCTACTTCACAATAACAGCACTTACAGTTGACCAGGGCAGCTCTAGCAGGGCAGAAATTTGATGAACTGACTTGTTGGAAAGGTAGCATCCTATGACGGTGCCACATTGAAAGTCACTGAGCTCTTCAGTAAGGCCATTCTACTGCCAATGTTTGTCTATGGAGATTGCATGGCTGTGTGCTCGATTTTATACACATGTCAGCAACAGGTGTGGCTGAAATAGTTTTGTATATGTAGTGTATAACATACCCGTCATTAAATATTCATTCTCACAGAGATTGCCTACTCTGTCTTCACTGAGGCTGTGTACACTCACTGGCTAGTTTATTAACTACATCCATCTAGTACCGGGTCGGACCCCCTTTGCCTTCAGAACAGCCTGAATTCTTCGGGGCGTTCTACAAGGTGTCAGAAACATTCCACAGGGATGTTGGACAATGCTGATGCGATGGCATCACGCAGTTGCTGCAGATTGGATGGCGGTACATTCATGCTGCGAACAGCCCGTTCCATCTCATCCCAAAGATGCTCTGTTGGGTTGAGTCTGGGGACTGCGAAGTAAACTGAACTCGCTCTCATGTTCCAGCGACATTTTTCCACTCCTCAATTGTCCAGTGTTGGTGATCGCGTGCCCACTGGAGACGCTTTTCTTGTCTGCTGCAATAGCCCATCTGTGACAAGGACCGACGAGTTGTGTGTTCCGAGATGCCGTTCTGCACACCACTGTTGTACTGCGCCGTTATTTGTCTGTTTGTGGCCCACCTGTTAGCTTGCACGATTCTTGCCATTCTCCTTCGACCTCTCTCATCAACGAGCCATTTTCGCTCACAGGACTGCCGCTGACTGGAAGTTTTTTGTTTGTCGCACCATTCTCGGTAAACCCGAGACACTGTCGTGCGTGAAAAGCCCAGGAGGGCGTCTGTTTCTGAGATACTGGATCCGGCGCACCAGGCACCGACGATCATACCACGCTCAAAGTTGCTTAGGTCACTTGTTTTGCCCATGGCCACGAGACTCACTGTCTGTAGAAGTGATCCATATTCGTGAACGGGGTGGTATACCTAATAAACTGGTCGGTGAGTGTAGTGTAGTGTGTGTGCGTGCGTGCGTGTCAGTGTGTGTGTACCTATAAACATACTGCCGGTATCCATTAGCACTATAAGTAATTGGAGCTCAGTATCTGTCCCTCACTAGCCTGCAGTATAAAGCTCAACCTCAAAAGTTAAGATAACCACTATCTACACAGAATGCTTTTAAACCTCCAGCACATCATTTATATAAGACCCCCTTCTTTCTGGCTTCCATTCACATTATGTATTTATCTCTCTCTGTCTGTCTGGCTGTCTGTCTGTCTATATTCTGCCCCTCTCTCTCTGGCGCAGTGGTCTAAGGCTGTGCCACTAGAGATCCTGGTTCGTATCCAGACCCATGGGGCGGCGCACAGTGGTCTAAGGCTGTGCCACTAGAGATCCTGGTTCGTATCTAGGCTCTGTCGTAGCCGGCCGCGACCGGGAGACCCATGGGCACAATTGGCCCAGCGTTGTCCGGGGTAGGGGAGGGAATGGCCAGCAGGGATGTAGCTCAGTTGGTAGAGCATGGCGTTTGCAACGCCAGGGTTGTGGGTTCGATTCCCACGGGGGGCCAGTATGAGAAAAAATTAAAAATAATAATAATGTATGCACTCACTAACTGTAATTCGCTCTGGATAAGAGCGTCTGCTAAATGACTAAAAATGTAAATGAGTCTTTCTTTCTCTATTCCTCCCTCTCTCTTTTTCTCTGTCTCTCTCACTCCCTCTCTCTCTCTCTCTCTCGCTCTCTCACTGTGTCTGTCTCTCCCTCTCCCTCTCCCATATCTCTGGAGAAAGCCTTGGTGGTGCTTCCTGTGTCTGGTTGGTGACATCATAATCCCTCACCTGTCTGTCTGTCTGTCTGTCTGTCTGTCTGTCGTTCTGTCTGTCTGTCTGTCAGACAGCTATTGGTTCATCACCAAGGAAACAGCCAGCAAGTCAGTCAGCCAGTCTCTGCATCCTAAATGGCACCCTATCCCCTATCTAGTGCACAACTTTTGACAAGGTTCCATAGGGCTCTGGTCAAAAATAGAACACCATATAAGGAATAAGGTGTCATTTGGGACGTAGCCATTGACTGCTGGTGGGCTTATCCTCATCAAGCTTTATTCAGACAGAATCAGACTATTTTTTAAGGTGCTACCTACACACACATACACACACACACACACTTATAGAGTTTAAATAAGGGACAGACTGAGGAAACGATACCGCTGTTTATCAATGTATTTGTTATCCCGTTAAAATGCGGAAGCCAGCGTCCTCATATTTGTGGGTTGCTATGGTTACAGAGCGTCTATATTGTGGTTTTGGTTATTAAGTGGGATATTCTATGGAAGCTTTGATCAAAGGTTTAAGGTATTGTAGTGATTTGGGGGGGAACAGTCTGAGTGAGACTTGAACCAGCAATCATGCACCAGCTGTGCCATAGAGGTCCAGACCTCTTGGTAGAGATACTACACTCAAATGGCATACCTTCCAAATGGCATCCTATTTCCTATACTGTGCATAGGTCCAAATTAAATAACTTCATTTGTTGAACTTCAACAAATACATTTGATTACCCCCCCCCCCAAAAAAATAAATAAATAATGAATTTAAAAAAATCCCACATTTCATGGAACAGGAGTCCGTTAAAGAAAGGAAACTGTTATGTTGAAGAAAAAACACAGACTGTCTTTGTCTTAGCATAGAGGCTACTCAGCATTACTGATTACATTACACACACACCCCAAGGTGAGGAGAAAAGTCGATTTCTCTCTGTCTCCTCTTGGCTTCCAGGGACAATAGCAGGATTAGAGGTGAATAGAGAAACTCTTCTATGATACATAATACCTTATTTAACAACTGTTACTAACTGATTTAGAACTCAGAGTTTATGATATTTTGGTTAATATTGTTATGCGTTTAACTAACTTGTTCATGTCTTTCTCCTTTCCCCCTAAACACTCTCTCTCTCTCTCTCTCTCTCTCTCTCTCTCTCTCTCTCTCTCTCTCTCTCTCTCTCTCTCTCTCTCTCTCTCTCTCTCTCTCTCTCTCTCTCTCTCCCCATAGCCAAGTCATAGACACACGAGTTTATATTCGTTCAGTGTTCCTCTGTTTTTTAAATGACACAGCGAAATGGAAATGTTCTCCCTCTCTCAGATCCCTTACAGATCACAGTTAAGCCTGTGAAAACCTGAGATAGGCTTTTAGTAGACACAGACACACATGCAGACACAGACCCCTCTCCCTTGACACTCCCAGGAACGTGTATGTATGTAGTGTCACTCCAAAGATGTCCCGTCTTTGAATGCAGCCCTTGCTCGTGTCTTAGGGCATTAGTGCGTGCAGTCGTGTTCCCTCGATAATGTTAGTGAAACGAGCACTAACGCCCTGAACCAGAGCTAGTGGTATCTCGGCGGTGACACATGGCACTCTCCTCATTATGCAACTATTGAACCAGGGAATAGCACCATATTCCTTTACAGTGCAAACATTTATACCTGGTTAAAAGTAGTACTTAAGTCAAAATACTTTAAAATACTACTTAAGTCGTTTTTTTGACTATCTGTACTTTACTTTTTATATTTTTAACAACTTCTACTTTTACTTCACTACATTCCTAAAGAAAATAATGTACTTTTTACTCCATACATTTTTCCTGACACCAAATTGTACTCCTTACATTTTGAGTGCTTAGCAGGACAGGAAAATGGTACAATTTACGCACTTATCATCTCTACTACCTCTGATCTGGCGGACTCATTAAACACACATGCTTAGTTTGTAAATGATGTCTGAGTGTTGGAGTGTGCCCCTGGCTATCCATAAATAAAAAATAAATAAAAGAGAATGGTGCCTTCTGGTTTGCTTAATATAAGGAGTTTGAGTATATTTAAAACCAAATACTTTTAGACTTTTACTAGAGTAGTATTTTACCGGGTGACTTTCACTTTTACTTGAGCAATTTTCTATTAAGGTATCTTTGCTTTTACTCAAGTATGACAATTGGGTACTTTTTCCACCACTGGCAGAATATAGGGAATATGATGCCATTTGGGAGGCACCCTCTGTCTCCGCGGGGTGATTCTCACGGTCGGATGCAATC
Source organism: Coregonus clupeaformis (assembly GCF_020615455.1). Lineage (NCBI taxonomy): Eukaryota > Metazoa > Chordata > Actinopteri > Salmoniformes > Salmonidae > Coregonus > Coregonus clupeaformis. The sequence goes on along the minus strand of NC_059211.1, from coordinate 4,463,211 downwards.
CATTGGCTACAGCCGTTGAGCTGAGTGGGTTTCTCTCAAAGACATCTGAAGTCAACTGCTATTTTCTCTCTTTTCTCCTCAGTCGATATACGAAATACATTTTAGGAACCAAAGGAATTACAACAAAGATTTGACGATTTCAACCAACTCAATGTCATTATTAAGTATCCTATAATGTAATCATCTGTATTAATTTGAGGTTTAATTGAAGTTTTGTGGATAAGCTGTAGACGTGAATGTGCTGTGAAGCTATTAGGCTAGTTGTCTAACTGGTTCGCTGCGCTCTGTGCGAGGTTGTTTAAATTTAGACAGGGGTGCGCAGCGTGAGGACTTGCGCGCTTCGAGAGCAGTTGACTGTTCACACTCGCCGAAGTTGGTGTTCTTCGGTCGGACGGAAAAGGAAAACTCCAAATAATATTTGATTCAGTGTTTTTCAAGGAACGTTCGTTATTTTCCCTTTTACCTTTGAATGATGTGTGAAATGTAGCTGGAATGAACCGGAGTGATTAATCCTGGAACAGAGGCAGAAGGAGAGAGAGGGATATTTCACCAGTGGTTTGGTAAGCACTTCTCCCAGAACATGAAGGAGAAAAGTCGGGATCAGAGCTTTTCTGATTCCAGGGAACTAGACGGGTCTTATGATCCGCTCACAGGTAAGTAAATCATAATTTTCATTTTCGTTTGGAGTAATAATTGCAATGGATAGAAATGGGAAACTGTATGCTATTTAAAGTATGTTTGGTTTTGTTAGTTTGCTGACCTGGCTTTTGGTAGGCTATCTTCTTTGGTCTCTGGATATGACGAACGTATTACATTATTAAGATACAAAGTAGGTTAATTTAATATTTTAATAATCATGATGCAAATAATGTGATTCATTTGGTGGCCCATCAATGACTGAAAGCAACCTATTCTTTGGTAGCCTAACTGCATGGAAACTGCGTGCTGTATGCACAAAGCAAAGTGGAGGACAATCAAATCTGTGCCTTCAAACTGAAATAATCGGACAGAACGGACAGTAATAAACTTCTCTCCCCATAGCGGGTTTTAAATGAAGTGACACAGCGCGTGCCGGGTGGCCTGATTTGATGAGTCAGCTGCGGCGGTCCTGGTTTAACCGTCCGACTCCATCCCCAGTCCCCGCGCGGCCGTTTGACCGTGGAGAAGTTATAGAGTGGGCGGTAGAAATGGAAGCCTCCAATATGGATAATTTCCCTGCCTAGTCATACATTCTGCCGGCCCTCGCGCCACCGACAACCGACCAAGGTCACCGTTAAGGGCGCCCTGGGATAATGGCACGGGCGCGCAGTGAATGAGGCGTCTAATCACGGTTGATTGTAGGGGGTTGTTTCTAACGAATGATGAACAGTATATTGTTGGTTAGCGGACGAGGGCTGCATCTCAATAGTCTAAAGTAGCTCCTTCATTTGTAATGAAAGATATTGAAAGAGGGGAAAACATGTAGACTGAGGTCTGAGGTATTCTCTCGAGACAGAAGGTTTGCTTTTCGGGAATGTATCAATGATCCAGGCTTACATTGCTCCAAGGTCGGGGATTTCGGAGACTAGGTCTGAGGTGCTGAAGCAAGCCTATTCATGTGGCGCTCTCCATGGTCCTGAACATAGAACATATAATCCATTCTATTTCTATGGTCCCTGTTGTGTTTGGAGTTTGGTCTGTTTGAATGGGAGAGAGGCGGGATTGGTTGTTCCTTCCTTCCTTCCTTCCTTCCTTCCTTCCTTCCTTCCTTCCTTCCTTCCTTCCTTCCTTCCTTCCTTCCTTCCTTCCTTCCTTCCTTCCTTCCTTCCTTCCTTCAGTCTGTCCGTCCGTCCGTCCGTCCTTCCTTCCTTGAGTTCCTTCCATCCTTCCTTGATTTCCTTCCTTTCTTTCGTCCTCTGTTGGTTGCGTTGGTGGAAGTGGTATGTTTATAACTCAACCATCCCTCTCACTTATTAGGGGACATTTAAGGAAAGGAGATGAGGAAAGGAAGCTAATTAAACCAAGGGAATATTGTCTCACAGCCCTTGGCTCCCTATGAGTGTGATCCAATGGCAGACACATTTGTCATTCCAATGTCACAATTTGAGGTGCCTGTCTCAGTCTGTTATCAACTGTCATCTGATGTTTGAATTTTCCACCTCCCAACTGTTGTTTTAGTGTTCTTCCCTTGACTGGGTCTGCTTCCCAAATGGCACCCTATTTCCTATATAGTGCACTACTTTTAGGTCAAAAGTAGTGCACTATGTAGGGAATAGGGTGCCATTTGGGGGCACAGCCTGGGAAGATAAAAGTATCATTTCAGATAAGGAGGGAGCAGCCAGCTTTTGGTTGCAGACAGACTCATAATACTTGTTATATTTAATGCTCTCTGTGTGTGTGTGTGTGTGTGTGTGTGTGTGTGTCTGCTCCGATAACTCTAGTATTTTGTTCTCTCTGACAGATTGTCAAACAGCTCCCGAAATACTTATATTCTCACTCCACAAAAAGCTCTGATAACACAATAATTATTTGATCATTTACAGGAGTGTTAGACAGCGGGTGCATCCCAAATGGCACCCTAATCCCTATTGAGTGCACAGGGCCCTGGTCAAAAGTAGTACACTATGTAGGGAATTTGGATGGCAGATTTTAATATGATGATAATCTGGTCCCCGATCTGTTTGTGCTCATGTTTGGCATGACAGTTCCGTAATGAGTTGGAAGAGAGCAGAAGAAGAGTTTATTTCCAAAACGCTATATCCACCAATTTTTCACATTTGTGTTTTTCCATCAGAAATGATTGCTTATGGGTACCTTCATGTGTGTGTAAAATATTACTGTTCTCAGATTTTGTATTAATCGATTTTATGTCGATGTGTTTGAAAATGTGTTTTTTGTTTTTGCTAAATGTGTTTTTTGTTTAGCTGGAAAGGAATGTTTGCATCCTGTATATTTGACTGTGATAGGTAGTTGTCTCTCCTAGCTATCTTAATAAGATGAATGCACTAACTGTAAGTCGCTCTGGAAAGAGCATCTGCTAAATTACTAAAAAGTCAAACGTAAATCTTTTGCATACAGATCTCATATTACTGTATTTAATTATTTTTGTAATTAAATATATATATGTTGATGTCACAAATGTTTCATTTGTATAGTTCTTTATTAAAAATAGTTATTTGTTACATTTGACTGTGTAAAACCTAGCAGTACTACTTATTTCTCTGAGAGTGGGGCAGATATATAGGATTTTGCAATGGAACAATCTCTGAAATGAAACCATCAAGTGATCGATTTCAAACAATTACTTGTCTGTCATTCAACAAACCCATGCCATGATTAGATAGTGAAAAAACACACCAATCTCCTTCATAAGTTCTTTAAACAACAAAAGCAAATTTACCAACATTTCTGAACATGGATATTCAGCGTTTCGGAATGAAACTCTTCAGAAACAGACTGCCACCAAGGCCAGTTCATGATGCATCTATGGGTTGGGATTTAAGATAGATGGATGGATGGATGGATGGATGAGGGAGGGAGGGAGGGAGGGAGGGATGGGTGGATGGATGGATGGATGAGGGAGGGAGGGAGGGATGGATGGTTGAATAGATGAGTGAAAGATGGATGGTTGAATAGATGAGTGAAAGATGGATGAATGAATGGATTCATGAGTGAAAGATGGGTGGTTGAATAGATGACTGAAAGATGGATGATTGAATAGATGACTGAAAGATGGATGGATGAATGGATACATGAGTGAAAGATGGGTGGTTGAATAGATGAGTGAAAGATTGCATGACTGAATATCCTCCCTCTATTTCTCCAAGGCCTAAACATGCTACATACATGAATGTGTGTGTGTGTGTGTGTGTGTGTTCCTTCATCCACTTCTTGCATGTGTGTGTCTTGCATCCCTTATCAAGAACTTTAGGCGCATAATTAAAACAAATATGAATAATTAAAAAGTGATATAAAGAGATCATCATGAGAACATGTGTGTTTTATTATCCTTGTGGGGACCAAACAACTGATTTCCTTTCAAAGTCCCATTGTCCCTAACCCCAAACACTAAACCTAACCCTAACCCTTAACCCCTAACCCTTAACCCCTAACCCTAACTCCTAACCCTAACCCTAACCTAACCCCTAAGCCTAAAATTGTCATTTTCCTTGTGGGGACTGGCGAAATGTCCCCACTTGGATAGTAAAACCAAACACACACACACACACACACACACACACACACACACACACACACACACTGACTAAGACCTCTCCAGGAATCCCATTGATTACCAGCGAGGAAGATTTCTGTGGTGTTAAGAGTTGTTTCATTTACCGTGGGAAAGAGAGGAGCGATTAAAGCTTAAAGGGTTATGAAGGCAACTAGCTCTCACAGTCTCACATCAGAATTAGACCTTCATCCATGTTTCTCAGAATTCTTAAGGTTAGACATTAACTCAGAATTCTTAAGGTTAGACATTAACTCAGAATTCTTAAGGTTAGGCATTAACTCAGAATTCTTAAGGTTAGGCATTAAATCCGAATGGTTAAGGTAAGGGTTAAGGTTTGCGATAGGCTTAGAATTAGACGTTCATCCATGTTATTCAAACGTTGAGGTGTTTAAGGTTAAGTTTTGGCATTACCTCCGAATTCTTAAGGTTAGGCATTAACTTCGAATGGTTGAGGTAAGGGTTAAGGTTTGGGATATGCTAGAGCAAAACAACCGAGGTGTTGGTGAGAGTCTCACCTTTCCACAGAGGGGTCATAGTAGCGTGTAGCCCAAACTGTTTGGAAACTACAGACAGGAGTCGGCTGTACCGACTTCAGACAAGTCCAAAGACGCTTGTGGGGGTCGTAGAGCAAAATGGAGAAAATCTTTCCATAGAGTGGTTTGTAGGCCAAACCGTTTGGACACTACAGACGATTTTGTGAGAAGACCGATTTTCGGGATGTCTCATGGTCAGACAAGCATCGTTCTAGCTCTGTCACCTTTCACCGCAGATGTGGAAATGTTACACAGGCGGATGAGGTGGATTGAGACGCATCCAATGCAAAAAAAAACAGACATCTCTAGCTTAAAATGCTAACTAGATTTCCGTGTGTAAGGTAAGTGTGTGTGTGTGTGTGTGTGTGTCAGTGTACTGTGTGTGGTTTACAGTTCAGAACGTTGGGACCACAGGCCACTTAGGAGCTGTCAATCACACTGCAGCACAGCAGCTGGCCTGTTATGGAAAAACAAACAGAGGTACACACACACACGTATGAACATACACACACACGTATGAACACACACACACACGTATGAACACACACACACATGCAACAATGCATGTGCGGACACACACACACACACACACACACACACACACACACACACACACACACACACACACACACACACACACACACACACACACACACACACACACACACACACACACACACATTTTGGAGAAAAAGAGAATTCGTAGTAATAGTCCCGTGTAGCTCAGTTGGTAGAGCATTGCGCTTGCAACGCCCGGGTTGTGGGTTCGATTCCCACGGGGGACCAGTATGAAAAAAAATGTATGCACTCACTAACTGTAATTCGCTCAGGATAAGAGCGTCTGCTAAATGACGTAAATGTAATAAAGAAATGCTGTTTAGCCTCTCTGATCTTTAACTCCACTTCAGATAATCCCCTGTTTAAACCATGAAAAGAGAGAGAGCCAGAGAGGGAGAGGGAGAGGGAGAGAAGGAAAGAGAGGGAGCCAGAGAGAGAGAGGGAGAGAAGGAAAGAGAGGGAGCCAGAGAGAGAGAGGGAGAGAAGGAAAGAGAGGGAGCCAGAGAGAGAGAGGGAGAGAAGGAAAGAGAGGGAGAGAAGGAAAGAGAGGGAGCCAGAGAGAGAGAGGGAGAGAAGGAAAGAGAGGGAGCCAGAGAGAGAGAGGGAGAGAAGGAAAGAGAGAGAGCCAGAGAGAGAGAGAGGGAGAGAAGGAAAGAGAGGGAGCCAGAGAGAGAGAGGGAGAGAAGGAAAGAGAGAGAGAGAGAGGGAGAGAAGGAAAGAGAGGGAGCCAGAGAGAGAGAGGGAGAGAAGGAAAGAGAGGGAGCCAGAGAGAGAGAGGGAGAGGGAGAGAAGGAAAGAGAGGGAGCCAGAGAGAGAGAGGGAGAGAAGGAAAGAGAGAGAGCCAGAGAGAGAGAGGGAGAGAAGGAAAGAGAGGGAGAGAGTTTAGCCTCTCTGAACTCCGCTCCATATAATCCCCATGTTTAAACCATGTTAGATCAGGGAGGCTATCACTCCTCTCATCCTGTCTCTGTGTGTGTTCTATCTCTCCTCTTGTTCATCTCCTGTCTCTTTTCCACCACACTGAGCCTTGGCCATGTCGAGGTCATTTGGCCACAGTTCAATCCCTCCATTCAGGGCAGATGGTATTGGCTCTGTGTGCGTGTGTGTGTGTGTGTGTGTGTTTGTGTCCATCGGCTGCATCAATTACACAAGCCTCACTTTCATTATTTGTTACACAACATTGATCGTTATACAACTGGGAGGGTTGTGTTCATTAGGCACCAGACGGACGAAAACACACTGAAACAGGGAGGGATATACCTAGACTTGTCCAATGAGAAACGCTCATTTTTCATTTTTACGTTCCAAAAAGTTTTTGTTGTTGCGTGCCCTGATGAACACAACCCTGGCAAGCTTGACCAAACAGTTCAAACTCACTCTTAGGTCATGATTTTTATTTTAGCTGCTGTCCTGATTGTCCCTCATCTGTTCCTGTAGGACTGACTTCAATAGTCCCCTGTTCTTGATTAGGCCCCTGACCATGTGACCCGGAAAACTCAGGGTCTAAATTATGATCATTGACTTCAAGGGGACTGTAGGTATACAGTACACTGTGTGTGTGTGTGTGTGTGTGTGTGTGTGTGTGTGTGTGTGTGCATGTGTGCGCAATTACAGTTATTTAACCGTACTGCTTAGTGACATCATAATGAAACACGCGTCTCATCATAAACCTGTTCTAGTTATTAATGTACAGGGTGTGTCCCAAACGGCACCCTATTCCCTATTTAGTGCACTACCATTGACCAGGTCCCATAGTGCCCTGGTCAAAAGTAGTGCACTGTATAGGGAATAGGGTGCCATTTGGGAGTGGGACAAACCCAGGTGTTCTCTTTTGGAGCTGAGGTTTTCTGGTTCAACATTGCCACAATGTAGCTCAACGCTCCCACCTTGTGGAAGAAATGACACATAACATCACCTTGAGTCTGGAGACCTGCATGGCTCAGCAGATGGCAACACTGTCTATCAGAGATCAATATGTATCAAGCTTCTCAGAGTAGGAGTGCTGATCTAGGATCAGGTCCCCCCCCCCCGTCCATATACTCATATTAATGATGATCTAAAAGACAAAACTGATTATAGATCAGTACTCCTACTCTCAGAGGCTTTGTGGCAACATGCCCAGGTCCTTCCTGTCCATATAGTCTTGTTGATTATGATCTAACAAAGGCTTAACTGATCATAGACAAGCACTGATACAGCTTGATACATACAGACCCAGATTATACAATATGCCTGAGGTAGAACAACCTTATTGGCATTAATAAAGTATGTTGTTCCCCTCTGTGTTGTTGTAGGAGCTTGATGTGGAACATAATCAATTCACCACTACACACTGATCTAAGGCCTGTTTTACCGTTCCCCCTCTAATGGTTCAGATATGATGAGGTGAAAGTGATCCCATGTAGTGATGGATGCAGTGACGAGGACAATGCACTTTGTGTTGGTTGGCCTTTAAACCGGTCGGTGTGGATTGTGAGGTTTCCATGGCGAAGATCATCAACACTAATTCGCCAGAGGAGAGAGAAGAGAGGAGAGAGGAGAGAGGAAAGAGAAGAGAGGAGAGAGGAGAGGGGAGAGGGGAGAGAGGAGAGAGGAGAGAGGAGAGAGGAAAGAGAAGAGAGGAGAGAGGAGAGGGGAGAGGGGAGAGAGGAGAGAGGAGAGAGGAGAGAGAAGAGGAGAGAGGAGAGAGGAGAGAGGAGAGAGGAGAGGAGAAAGGAGAGGAGAGAGGAGAGAGGTAGAAGAGGAAAAAAAGGAAAGTGAGAGAGAAAGAGAGAAAGAGAAACATTGGGAGGAAGAAAGAAGAGAAGAAAGAGAGAACATAACAATGAGACTGTCTTCTTTTCTTTTCTGACCCTTGACCTCTTGAGTGTGACGCTCGGAGGTCTCCTGCAGATACAGATCTAGGATCAGCTTCCCCTCATCCAATCCTAACCTTAACCATTAGTGGGGAAAATGCAAAACTGACCCAAGATTAGCACCTAAGGGCAACTTCACTTTGGATGTGACAGATGGAGGAACACTGAGTGGTTCGGAGTAGAGTGAAGTTGCCCCTAGAGACACTGATCTTGGGTCAGTTTTGCATTTAGCCAACTAATGGTTAAGGTTTTGATTGGGGGACAGGAATCTGATCCTAGAACTGTACCTAGAGATAACTTCACCCAGAGAGAGAGCGAGAAAGTGAGAAAGAGATTGACAAAGAGAGAGAGAAAGAGACGAAAGAGAGACACGGAAGACAGGAACAGAGGAAGAGAGAAAGATCCAGAGAGAGGAAGCCTTGGGGAGAGGACACAGTTTCCTCTTTAAGACCAGATCGCAACAAGTGGATCCGATTTGAACAAGCTCTCCAGGACCTGAGAGAGAGAAGGAGAGAGGTAGAGAGAGGGAGTGAGAGAGTCAGAGAGGGAGCGCGAGAGAGAGAGAGAGAGAGAGAGAGAGAGAGAGAGCAGGAGAGAGGGAGGGAGATACATCGGAAGATAATATGTTTCGTCGCTGCTCATCTTGACCCAGACCCATATGGAGATCCAGTCCTAACAGAGCTCTCTGTAGAGGAAGAGGAACTGAACTCCTTGAAAATAGGATTACAAACCCTGGACTACAACAGACCTGGGATTGTAGAACCTCAACTACAGAACCCATAGAACCACATAGAACCTTAACCATAGGACCACAACCACAGGGAACTGCAACCTTACGACCATAACCTTAAACCTGCAACTACAGAATCATAACCAACAATCGCAACCTTATAACCATAACCACAGAACGGAAACCTAACGACCACAACCATAGTACCTTAGGACCAGAACCTTGGGAAAAGAACCTTGGGAAAAGAACCTTGGGAAAAGAACCTTCAGAAAAGAACCTTGGGAAAAGAACCTTGGGAAAAGAACCTTGGGAAAAGAACCTTAGGAAAATAACCTTAGGACCTCAACCACAGAACCGTAACCTTTTGACCACAACCAGAACACGGTCAGGATGGGCCATCGCAGAAGAAGGTGCAAGAGAAGACTCCTCAGGGTGGCCAGATACCTCCACCGCTGGCTCACTGGGACCCTGGTAGAAGGTACTGTAAGGAGATGGGGGGGAAGTACACCAGGACTACGTCCAAAATTGCACCCTATTCCCTATGTAGTGCGCTACTTTTGACCAGGGTCCATTTGGCTCTGGTCAAAATAAGTGCACTATATAGGGAATAGGGTGCCAATTGTGGCGCAGTCAGGGTGGAAAAGAGGTATTGGTGGAGGTTTTGTGGCGTAGTTATCATGACTCAGTGGGACTCTGATAGAAGGTACTGTAGGGGAAGGGTTTCCCAAACTTGGTCCTGGGCCCCCCCTGGGTGCACGCTCTGGTTTTTGCCCTAGCACTACACAGCCTGTACCGAGTTTGGGAAACCCCTGCAGTAGGGGAAGGGGTTAAATATGTAGAGATGAAGCTGCTGTTCCTGATAAACTAGTAACTAGGACTAGGTCCAAGATGCAGGAATAGACACACTACTGTTTGCTACAAAATGGTGACTGTAGACCCGTCTGAATAGGTGAGTAGCTGTGTGGTTGGGTTGAATCAGGATTCTTGTGGAGAGGTCTTGCCGCAGGCCTCAAAGATAAATTCTTATAGAAGACCAGAGAGTTCAATCGAGTACAGGCTTAACTGAATGACAACAGAGATGGAATACAATATGGCATTTTATTAAATAGTTTGGGGGTAGGCCTCGTCTCAGAGGAATGCTCCTCAGAGCCAGATGCTGATGACAGGTTGCCCTATGCTGGGCAGCAGGCATCGAAACCCCACCCGCTTGGAGAACCGGGTTCTGATGACTGGCCTTCAGGTTATTATGCTGGTGGTGGTGGGGAGGTGGAAGGTTGTTGGAAGACTGTTGCTGCAAAACATCAAGTGAGAGACAAGGGGTGAGTTGACATATACTGTAAATACTCTCTGAGATTTATGCCCGTTGGTTGACAGAAAGCGAAGTGATTATTGCACGAGTGAGCACATAGGTTAATCAGCAAGCGGGGTGGGATTGCCTTAGTGTGCCTTGCTCATTGGCTGAAGTTAATAGGTGAATGACATTCCGCCCGCTTGTTAATGGTAAAGAGGAGGAGACGTGACAGTGTCCTGATGAGGTACCATTATTAACACTACCATATAAATACCTGCTTTGCTGATGAGGTAACATGGACACTCCCATATCAGTACCTGCTATGCTGATACAGAAACATGGACACTCCCATATCAGTACCTGCTATGCTGATACAGAAACATGGACACTCCCATATCAGTACCTGCTATGCTGATACAGAAACATGGACACTACCATATAAATACCTGCTATGCTGATACAGAAACATGGACACTCATTTATAAATACCTGCTATGCTGATGAGGTATCATTAAAAACACTACCCTATTACATACACTATATATACTAAAGTATGTGGACACCCCTTCAAATTAGTGGATTCTGCTATTTCAGCCACACCCGTTGCTGACAGGTGTATACAATCGAGCACACAGCCATGCAATCTCCATAGACAGACATTGGCAGTAGAATGGCCTTACTGAAGAGCTCAGTGACTTTCAACGTCGCATCGTCATAGGATGCCACCTTTCCAGTCAGCTTGTCACATTTCTGCCCTGCTAGAGCTGCCCCGGTGATCTGTAAGTGCTGTTATTGGGAAGTGTAAACATCTAGGAGTGTGCTCGTAGTGCATAAAAATCCTCTGTCCTCGGTTGCAACACTCACTACCGAGTTCTAAACTGCCTTCCCAGAAGAGTGGAGGTTGTTATAACAAGGGGGGACCAACTCCATATTAATGCCCATGATTTTGGAATGAGATGTTCGACCAGCAGGCGTCCACATACTTTTGGTCATGTAGTGTACCTGCAATGTTGATGAGTGAGATAGGAAGCGATGTGAATTATAGAGTTTACTAAATGAATGAAATGACAATCCATTCAGACAGGCCTCACTGATTGAACTTTTCTAACTACATTTGAGTGATTGATTATTGATAAATGGTATTGATGAATCCCTTATGAGTGAAGCATCATAGCATTGGACTGGGTTTATGAAGAGCTTGTCATGATATCTCACTATACCTGCATCCCAAATGGCACCCTACTCCCTATATGGTACACTACCTGGTCAAAAGTAGTACACTATATAGGGAATAGGGTGCCATTTGGGACAAATCCTGGTTCTCATGCCAAGACACCACTCAGAGATTCTGTCAGATGACTGAATTCAGCATGATCAAATGTAACTTAAGCTTCAATATTCCGTTTGAAAGCGATTAATGGTAAAAAGCAACAACACCAAAACATCCTCTGTGTGAAGATAGAGAATGATGATGTCACAAAGAATAAAGAATAGAAATCTACAAGATACAGTGGAATGAATATTTTTATTTACATTATCCAATAAGAATGTATCTTTCAGTAAGGCTCCTTCAACAACTACAGAAACAATAGCAACATAACATGCTCCCTGCTTTTTTGATAGTCTTACTATTTGTGTCAGATGGAACTGTGAAAACACACACACACACACACACACAAACACAGTTAAAACACGGGTACCTAAAACGCCATGTGACAAACTGATACACACACACACACACAGCTACTGAACCATGAGAAAGGATGCAGACAGGAAAGTACCCTCCTGTGTTTACACCTCTGTCAGGTTACCATGAAGACGGCTGTTCTTTTCGGAACCCTCCGCTCTGTAGATGGAACCTGACAACCACGGCTGGTTACTGGTGGCCTGGCCTTTCTGATGCCACGTTGAAAGTCACTGAGCTCTTCAGTAAGGCCATTCTACTGCCAATGTTTGTCTATGGAGATTGCAAGAGAGGGAGAGGGAGAGGGAGAGAGAGAGAGAGAGAGAGAGAGAGAGAGAGAGAGAGAGAGAGAGAGAGAGAGAGAGAGAGAGAGAGAGAGAGAGAGAGAGAGAGAGAGAGAGAGAGAGAGAGAGAGAGAGAGAGAGAGAGAGAGAGAGAGAGAGAGTGATAGAGAGAGGAGAGAGAGAGAGAGATTGAGAGAAAGCGAGAGAGAGAGAGAAAGAGGCAGTGATAGAGAGAGAGAGACAGAGCGAGAGAGAGAGAGAGAGAGAGAGAGAGAGAGAGAGAGAGAGAGAGAGAGAGAGAGAGAGAGAGAGAGAGAGAGAGAGATTGAGAGAAAGTGTGAGAGAGAGAAAGAGGGAGTGATAGAGAGAGAGAGAGAGACAGAGAGAGAGAGAGACAGACAGAGAGAGAGAGAGAGAGAGAGACAGACAGACAGACAGACAGACAGAGACAGAGAGACAGACAGAGAGAGAGAGAGAGAGAGAGAGAGAGAGAGAGAGAGAGAGAGAGAGAGAGAGAGAGAGAGAGAGAGAGAGAGAGAGAGAGAGAGAGAGAGAGAGAGAGAAAGAGAGATTGAGAGAAAGTGTGAGAGAGAGAAAGAGCCATAGAGGGTCAATGCAAGTTTATGTCACTACGTATGTGTATCCTAACTGGTACTTTGCCACTTTAAACACTAGAGACCACTAACTGCTAAAACACTGTAACTCGGCAACTCTCTCTCTCTCTCTCTCTCTCTGTATCTTATATTAAGCACACCAGACGGCACAATGTTCTTCTCTCTCTCTCAATTCAATTTCAATTTAAGGACTTTATTGGCATGGGAAACGTGTGTTAACATTGCCAAAGCAAGTGAAGTAGATAGTAAACAAAAGTGAAATCAACAATAAATATTAACAGTAAACATTACACTCAGAAGTTTCAAAAGAATAAAGACATTTCAAATGTCATATTATGTATATATACAGTGTCTCTATAACCTCTCTCTCTGTCTAAGAGACTATAACCTAAAGCCAGATCAGCAAACTAACTATCTAGATGGAATAATTATTACTTTAACGTGTGTGTGCGATTTGCGTCCATTCTATGGGGTCGTGCCACCCTGCTCTAATCTGTGCTGTGATTGGTTACTTCCAGGTAACCCAGCGTCCAACCACAGCAAACGAACTATAAAACAGAGGTTCCTCAAGCTGCTGCCCTGCTGTCGCTCCAGAACCGCCCCCTCACTCAGTCAAAGCAAGTGCTCATTTGCATAACTCCACCCCTTCCTCCGTTCCGCTGCCCCCACCGAGCCCTTGCTAAACAAGTGGAATAGGCAGTGATGGAAACAGTTAACCGCTAACCGCTACAGAGAAGAGTTGCCGTGTTGGATAGCTTTAGCCAGCTAGCTAACATAAATAGCATTCCTCTCTTTTTGAGTCAGATTGTTGCTAAATTAGATGCATTAGCTAGCTAAGTAAGTGAAAGGTAAACCAAGGAGAATAAAAATTATATAAAAAATATAGCTATCTCTCTCTCGCTCTCTGCCGCTTCTCCTTGATAAAAAATAAGAGTTACAAAGTTAACTACTCAATCAGTAGTGCTAGCTAGCTGCAGTGGTGGGAAAAGTAACCAGTTGTCATACTTGAGTAAAAGTAAAGATACCTTAATAGAAAATGACTCAAGTAAAGTGAAAGTCACCCAGTAAAATACTACTTGAGTAAAAGTCTAAAAGTATTTGGTTTTAAATATACTTAAGTATCAAAAGTAAATGTAATTGCTAAAGTATACTTAAGCATCAAAAATAAAAGTACAAGTATTAGTCATTTCAAATTCCTTATATTAAGCACACCAGATGGCACAATGTTCTTATTTTATTTATTTACCGATAGCCAGGGGCACAAGCCAACACTCAGACATAATTTACAAATGAAGCATGTGTGTTTAGTGAGTCCGTCAGATCAGAGGCAGTAGGGATGACCAGGGATGTTCTCTTAATATGTGCGTGAATCTGAAAATGTTCCTGTCCTGCTAAGCATTCAAAATGTAACCAGTCCTTTTGGGACAGGGAACTTAGTATAACTGTCTACTGGTAACAGAGGACTGAGTATCACTGTCTACTGGTAACAGAGAACTGAGTATCACTGTCTACTGGTAACAGAGAACTGAGTATCACCGTCTACTGGTAACAGAGAACTGAGTATCACTGTCTACTGGTAACAGAGGACTGAGTATCACCGTCTACTGGTAACAGATAACTGAGTATCACTGTCTACTGGTAACAGAGGACTGAGTATCACTGTCTACTGGTAACAGAGAACTGAGTATCGCTGTCTACTGGTAACAGAGAACTGAGTATCACTGTCTACTGGTACAGACAACTGAGTATCACTGTCTACTGGTAACAGAGAACTGAGTATCACTGTCTACTGGTAACAGAGAACTGAGTATCACTGTCTACTGGTACAGACAACTGAGTATCACTGTCTACTGGTAACAGAGAACTGAATATCACTGTCTACTGGTAACAGAGGACTGAGTATCACTGTCTACTGGTAACAGAGAACTGAGTATCGCTGTCTACTGGTAACAGAGAACTGAGTATCACTGTCTACTGGTACAGACAACTGAGTATCACTGTCTACTGGTAACAGAGAACTGAGTATCGCTGTCTACTGGTAACAGAGAACTGAATATAACTGTCTACTGGTAACAGAGAACTGAGTATCACTGTCTACTGGTAACAGAGGACTGAGTATCACTGTCTACTGGTAACAGAGAACTGAGTATCGCTGTCTACTGGTAACAGAGAACTGAGTATCACTGTCTACTGGTAACAGAGGACTGAGTATCACTGTCTACTGGTAACAGAGAACTGAGTATCGCTGTCTACTGGTAACAGAGGACTGAGTATCACTGTACTGGTAACAGAGAACTGAGTATCACTGTCTACTGGTAACAGACAACTGAGTATCACTGTCTACTGGTAACAGACAACTGAGTATCGCTGTCTACTGGTAACAGACAACTGAGTATCGCTGTCTACTGGTAACAGAGGACTGAGTATCACTGTCTACTGGTAACAGATAACTGAGTATCACTGTCTACTGGTAACAGAGAACTGAGTATCACTGTCTCTCCTTCTATCTTTATCTCTTTCACTTCTTCTTTTCTCTTCCTCTCTCTCTCACAAAAATAAGTAGTTACTAAGCATAATAACCATGCCCTCCCTCCCTCCCTCCCTCCCTCCCTCCCTCCCTCCCTCCCTCCCTCCCTCCCCCCTCCCTCCCTCCCTCCCTCCCTCCCTCCCTCCCTCCCTCCCTCCTACAGACAGTGTAGTGGAGGATGGGGAGTTATCTACAGTGTGTTATAGACCAGAGGGGTTGGACCAGCTACTACAACAGACTAAGTTCACCAGGAGAGAACTACAGATCCTCTACAGGGGCTTCAAGAATGTACGTCTCTCCCTGAGGACTCACTGTCTCTTCTCTCTCTCTCTCTCTCTCTCTCTCTCTCTCTCTCTGTCTCTCTCTCTCTCTCTCTCTCTCTCTCTCTCTCTCTCTCTCTCTCTCTCTCTCTCCAATTCAATTCCAATTCCTTTATTGGCATGAAAAACAATTTGTACATACTGCCAAAGCAGTATAGTGGTACAGCATTTCAGTAAATATAGTGCAATGCAATGGATGATGGTTACACTATGTCTTACTTGTCAGTAATATACAATTTAAATGCTTCAAGGAATTAATGGTCATGGGATGTCCCTCAGGCTATGGCAATCGTATACAGTACCAGTCAAAAGTTTGGACACACCTACTCATTCAAGGGTTTGTCTTTATTTTTTAAAACTATTTTCTACATTGTAGAATAATAGTGAAGACATCAAAACTATGAAATAACACATATGGAATATGTAGTAACCAAAAAAGTGTTAAACAAATCAAAATATATTTTATATTTGAGATTCTTCAAAGTAGCCACCTGTCACGCTCGTCTAAGGAGGAGGACCAATGCGCAGCGTTGAAGGTGAACATATTTATATTTATTAGGGTATGATCACACGATCAAAATAACAGACGAAAACGTGATGTCTCTGGTTACATAAACAAACCAAATAAGAACAAGAAACCACAAACACAAAGTGAAAGACAGACAGTTAAATATGGCTCCCAATCAGAGACAACCAGCTGACACTCGTTGCCTCTGATTGGGAGTCACTCAGGCCAACATAGAAATACAAACATAGAATTACACACCCTGGCTCAACATAACAGTGTCCCCAGAGCCAGGGCGTGACAGTACCCCCTAAAGGCGCGGACTCCGACCGCGCCAACTAAATACCACAGGGAGGGACCGGGTGGGCACTCCGCCTTGGCGGCGGATCCGGCTCGGGCCTGATCCCCACTCCCTCTCCAACCCCCCAAAGTACCCCTGGTCCGGTCTGGCCCCGCTGGCCGGAGCTGGACTGCACACTGATGGAGCGGATTGCTCTAGCTCCGGCGTAACGCATCTGACCGGTGCCGGACCAGGCACCAGTGGAACAGGCACGGGCCGTGCCGGACCGACGACGCACACCACTGGCTTGGTGTGGGGAACAGGCACGGGCCGTGCTGGACTGACGACGCACACCACTGGCTTGGTGTGGGGAGCAGGAGCGGGCCGGACAGGGCTGACGAAACACACCACTGACTTGGTGCGGGGAGCAGGCCGGGCCGAGCTGGCGACACGCACCGTAGACTTGGT